>NW_014569581.1:896795-897977 GCF_001313835.1 Polistes canadensis
TTTAAGATTATTGTTAAGTTTGTTATATATTTTGTATAAGTCTTTTTTTGATTCGTTTATAATAAAAAATATTCATATAATATTTTTCCCCAGTGAATTAATTATTTTGAATATTATTGAACACGCTACAATGTTACCGCCTTCCACACCATCTAGCAAACCTTTTCCGAAAGTTGCCTTTGCCATTGCTGGTTGCTGATGAACACCACTATTAAGTGTATCCTTTAATTGAGTATCACTGCTCCCGTGAGCGTTGAGAAACGGAATCCGCATGAGATTCGAATTGAGACGCCCGCACCAATCACGCACTTCCACGAACACTAATTCAGAATTTGTAACGAATCCAGCTCGAAGGATCAATGTTCAAAATTTACCCTGCCGATGTTGCGCTGGGAACAATAGGATTCGCTACAAAGGTGTTAGCAATGAAACAACTAGATGCGTGTTAATACGCAATCGTTTTAATATGAGTACAGATCGGTAAGTTGCACAATTTGAGTGCAAAACCTAAGCAAAACCAAATTACGTGCGAACGAGTTCAAGATGGGATCGACAATGGCCGTTAATGGCCGTTACTTCCAGCAAGTAAATGAAAAGATCGCGCATGCGTGTCAGAGGTCACGAGAAATCTATTCGCTTAGAGGTGCTGACCTCATGCGGGCCGATCGCAATGTTAAGTTCTGCTTAGCAACAAGGCTGATTTTTGAACACTATTTATAAAATATAAATAAGGAAAATAATATGATATAATTTTAATAATATTGTGCAAATTCGAGTTGTATATTATTATGCATATAAATTCAATTAGGTTATCGGATTACCAGAAAGTGTTTAATGTCATACCCAAGAAAATATATAGTAGTTATCTATATACGATAGATTATCTATAAAAAGATAAAGACTAATAAAATCGTAAAAATGATAGCGAACTCTATCAAATAAAAGTAACAATGTTATCGGATATTATTAATAATATTATTCTCAGTCACAACAGACCTTAATTATTTTAATAGAAATTATCGACGACAAAATGACCAATATTAATTGTAAATATAGATAAATGTAATTTGACTATTAATCATACCAAGAACCACATGTTTCTCTCTCTCTGTATCAATGTTGGGAATAATTGCAATGAGAGAGAAAGAGACAGAGAGAGAGAGAGAGAGAGAGAGAGAGAGA
>NW_014569581.1:898085-933249 GCF_001313835.1 Polistes canadensis
ATATATATATATGTAAATATATTATATATACGTATATAATTTTTCTTTCAATATATCTAATCTTCGCATGATCTAATATTGTTTTTGTACCATTTACGGTATATATATTATTATGGTCAAAGATCAAAATCAGATCAAATGATGTACATCTCATAGATTTCTGAGAACAATTTTATTTTACAGAAATCGGAACTATTCAAACTGTTGCATCTACATTTTTTTTCGACGCTGGTGCTCTACAAGAAATTTCAAATAACTCACAATTTAATGCCTGCGTTATAGTTTTCTAACAATCAAGTAAATATCGATTATTATAATACCACCACCACCACCACACCTCATACAAAGGATTGATTCATAGGTATAAAAACGACATTTATACTGAAAAATAAAAACACGTGTCTATAGAATAGTCAAATGCAAAAGCACAATAGAAAAATTGATACTATATAGATTGATACTATAGACATTAATGCATCGTTAAAATATATTATCCAAATGTTTACTAAATTTCTATATAATCAAAAATAAAAAACATTATTTATTTTAAAATTAAAATAAATCAATGGTATAGAAGAATTACTGTAAACGTACGAGATGAACACACTTTTCTTTTAATAATACATCATGCATAGATCAACATTTTACGGAAGAATGTGGATTTGACATCATAATGTAATGTGTCATTTATAAAAATACAGGTCAAACACGTTCGTACAAATAAATGCAGAAACAAAATCAGAGAGGATATGTATACTCTTCTACTACATTACTGAATTTTTGCAAAATTCATCCAACCTTTTGTCACCCAAATTGTATATACTGACTGAAGTTATCAAATGGATGCAAATCCTTCTCTTACTTACAAGTCGTGTTATTTTCATTAAAAGGAGAGTAAATGCATTGACATTGAAAATAAAAGTGACATTTAGACAAAAAATATGATTAGGGTAATAATAAAGACGTTAATATTTGCAACAGCTAAACAAAAATGTAGTCATTACAGTAGCTAGTCAATACAGTAGCTAGTCAAACGATCTACAATTGTCCACAATCCTGTATCACAAGCTTTTTGGATGTTTGTCCGCTTTGCGAACCCATGGCTTCCATCTAAAAAAAAACTTGGTAAGTATTAAATATATTATCCAAAAGGCATTAATGTAGTTTTTACCCTCCTAACAACATCTATTCCTTCGATGACTTTTCCAAACACAACATGCCTGCCATCAAGCCAACTGGTCTTTCCACTAGTAATGAAAAATTGGCTACCATTGGAATCTGGTCCAGCATTTGCCATAGAAAGAGTTCCAGTTTCCGTGTGTTTCAAAATAAAGTTTTCATCTTCAAACCTATTTCCATAAATTGATTTACCACCAGTGCCATTATGGTTAGTAAAGTCACCACCTTGACACATAAAATTAGGGATCACTCTGTGGAAGCTGCTATTTTTATAACCAAAACCTTTCTCTCCTGTACAGAGAGCCCTGAAGTTTTCAGCAGTTTTAGGAACTATGTCGGATCTCAACTAAAACAATATAATTAATATTATAGAATAAACAAACATATATATATATGTGTAATCCAAAATTAATTCATTACTTATTACAATAATAAGATAAAAGATAAAAATCTTGATAATTTTCTTTCTAAAATTTAATAATATTTCCACTAAATATTAGTATAAAGTTGATTGGCGATTTAATTAAAAAGTTAAAACTATGATTTATTCAAATACATTCTTATTTGATAACCGTGAAAAGAAAAAAGAAAAAGAAAAAAAAATCACGATTTAAAAATGATCATATATCTGTTGTCTACCTCATCGAATGATTATACGGAAATGAGTCTTATGCGGCATGAAATACTTTAGCGATTGAATAGGCGAGTGGAAAATTTTACTATTATAATCGACGAGAGGCAAGAGGAAGATCAGGGTCGAGGACAAGAAATGACGAAAACATTAGAATAATTATTCGCCAGAACAAAAAAGAAAACAAAAAATTCGCTAATGCTCGAAACGCAAATATAATAAATGTAGGCCATAATTAACAATTACGATGAGAAAAAATTAAGATAGATAATTAATAACCGGAAATAACGTTGATAATTAGAACCGGCTTATAAGTATAGAAGCAAGATGGCTAACCATGCTGGAAATTTGCAAGGAAATTTTCGCAAAATAATGATTTGGGAATTTAATTGGTTAACTTATGGCTCATTTTTCCTTACCTCCATAACGATACGGCCCATGGGCCTATCATCGGCAACGACGTCGAAATAAACTCTTGGCAAACTCATTTTCTTGGCGACTTTTGCAAAATTTCGCACGAACGTAACCGGGAACGGTCGACTCGGGCGGGCGGTGGCTCGCAAATGGCACGTATGGCTGAAAGTCAAATCAATTGACAGCCGGCAGATCGATCTCAACGCCATTTCGCACGTTTCTACCTACGGAAATCGACTTTAATAGGAACAATCTTACAATATTAATTCAAGTTAATCTAATTAAATAATTTTTTAAACAAGCCCTTACTGTTTTTGGCTATTATTATGTAATAAAAATATCAGACAGTATATAAACGGTTATCGAAAAGATGGATGCACACCACTCGTTTCGATGCCAACCAATCGAAATTTGCGAATGTCGAGTTTGTAATTCGCAAGTCAAACGACTATAAACAAAATAATAATTAATATACCTATAAAGTCTTAAATATACATAAAAAATGATGGAATCATAACATATGCACTGGATATTAATCTAAAGAATCTTTTTAATGAAATAGGTTAGCATATTTAGTAGCGTGTTACTTACGTAATTTCATTGGCATTATATAAGCTTGATCGATAAAGTCGGAATCTATAATATCGTTTGTATTCGTCGATAAGTGTACATTTCTACTTTATCGACTAACTCGAAGTGAAATAAAATCGAATAGAATCGAATTTCGTAATAACTCGTGTTCGTAATAATAAAAAAAAAACGATATGCAATTTTTTCGCATGTTCATTAGAAGCCAAAAGAAAATATGGTATAATAAATCAATACATTTAATACTGATGATATCAATATTGCTATATTCATATCTTTTTAATGTTCAGATAATAATTCAATTTAAATATGCGCATATATTACTCTAAATGTTTCTTTGAAATGATCGAAATGATCCCAAATTAAAACTGAACATATTAATTGACATTAATAAAATGAATTATATGATGAATTTTTATTATAAGATATAGCTTTTCGTTTAATTTTTAATCTAATCATCAACTTTCTCAATTAAACATATTTATCCAATTAGTTATTTGAATAAGAATAATATAGGATCTCCATAAAAATCTATAGATATTACAATAAGGGTTACTGTACATGTAGGTAATTAAGTTATCTGTATGAGCCAAGCTAATGCTCAACAAATAGGATTAATTATTAGTTTTAATACGATTACTAGGGCAGCAGGCTAGATACCTCTGTGGCTTCTTTTTCGTTTAGACGGAAATCACTTCGTATTGTTCATCGTACAGTTGTACATCGACAAGGTTTTAGTTTCTAACTGAGTACTTTTAATTTTTTAGCATTCTCGAGTCACCGGCTCTTATAACAAAATTTCATATTATTATTATTATTAATAATAAGACAAAATGGGAAAAGACGATCCAGAAACAGCAGCCTTGAAAAAGGAATTGGAGGATCTTATCAACAAGTGCAAGGTTTATCATCAATTCGTATTATTTCACATTTTGTCTATTTTCTTGTACTTCTTTTTCTATTCAACGCATTTGCTACAAACTTAAATACAACTTAACAACATTTTTACAGGAGGACCAGAAAAAACAACAGGATACTACTTTAGAAGAAGCATGCGGTAGCGTGGCCGATGCTCCAAAAGTTAAATTATCTACGAAGAAATTACTTAAAGGGCACATAAATAAGGTGAATTCGGTGCATTTTAGTGGGGACAGCAGGTCTGTGATAAGAAATTTATTATAATTTACTATTCATTCCGATTATTACAATTGTTATACAAATTAAATAGACACATATTCCTATCTATTATCACCAGTTTTGTAATTGTCTCATTATTCATTTTTTTATTTTAGACATTGCGTCACAGGATCGTTAGATGGAAAGTTAATAATTTGGGATTCCTGGACCGGAAACAAAGTGCAAGTTATACCATTGCGTTCAGCTTGGGTGATGTCGGTAGCTTTTGCACCTTCCGGTAATTTTGTTGCTTGCGGTGGAATGGATAACATGTGTACCATTTACGACGTTAACAATCGCGATTCTACCGGTTCTGCTAAAATCGTTCGAGAGTTGCTCGGTTACGAAGGATTTCTCTCGTCTTGTAGATTTTTAGAAGATAAAAGAATTATTACTGGTTCCGGCGATATGAAAATGTAAAATATATCTCTTATGGTTATTAATTTTTTTTCTTTTTCTTTTATTAAATGACGCATATTATTATTTCGTTATTCAATTTTAGTTGTATATGGGATCTCGAAGCAAATAAAAAAACAACGGACTTTTGTGCACACGCAGGAGACGTTGTAAGCATAAGTCTTTCGCCGGATGGTAACACTTATGTTACTGGTTCAGTCGACAGGACTTGCAAACTTTGGGATTTGCGAGAAGAGACCGCCAAACAGACGTTCTTTGGACACGAAGCTGATGTCAATTCCGTTTGCGTGAGTAGAATTTAAAAAAAAAAAGAAAAAAACTAACGTTTCGATAGCATCAAGTAATTGTAATTATAAAATATCGATCCTTCGAGTTATTCTCGATGTTTTTATAATGATTCTGATCTATCGAAAAATATTTTTATTACAGTATCATCCTTCGGGAAATGGTTTCGTAACAGCTTCAGAAGATAAAACTGCTAGACTGTGGGACTTCAGATCTGATCAACAATTAGCAACGTTCAAACCACCAAATTCAACTCCAGGATTTACATCATGCGGATTATCGCTCAGTGGCAGATTCATATTTTGTGGAAGCGACGATAATTCTATTCACATATGGGACACGTTGAAGAATCAACATAATGGTGAATGACGTCTATTTATTTGTACAACAACAAAATTTGCCATTACTACTATCGAGAATAATTGTTTAATCGATTTTTTTTTTCTTTTATTTTAAAGGTATTCTATCCGGTCATGAGAATAGAGTAACATCGCTCAGTGTTACTAACAACGGTATGGCAGTAGCCAGTTGCTCTTGGGATCAAAATGTTCGAATTTGGGTATAAAAAATTTACGATAAATAGTTATTGCCAGTGCTTAAAAAAAAAAAAAAAAAAAAAAGATCATAAACACGACAATAAAAAAATCAAATTACTAAGAGATTCGGAAAATAGAAATTACGATTTGGAATTGTTTGATAATTGCACATATTTTTGAAAGACACAATAATGATTATTTTCAGTTCTTGTTACGATAAAATAATTTACAAAGGAGTCGCTCGATAATAGGTGATTATGTTTATACCAAGAGAAACTACATTTCTTATAATTTAGTTTAATAATTTAGTTAATTTCGTGTACTAATCAATACATACATATAAATATCTGGTGACTTTTAGAAGAAGAAGAAGAAGAAATATAATTTATGTTATAACGCATTAATAAGTTTTACATTCCTAATACAAATGACCATTTATAGAATTTTATTGACAAAATTTGAATGTTCTAAGTGAAAAGGTAATACTAATTGTTTCCGTGCGAAATGCGCGTATTTTTATATTTATTTGTTTAATCACAAAGTGGAACAATTTAACAATAACTATTAAAAGAAAAAGTAAAAAAATGAAAAAAAAGGAAAAAAAGAAAAAACAGTAGTAAGAGAAGTGTTTTAATCGTGAAATCAAATATTTTTAAATGAAGTGAAAATAAGTGTTGAAAGTATTCGTATCAATTCGTAATTTGTAGGAAAATTCTTGTCGTGATAAAAAATTGCAATAAAAAAGTACATTTGGAATAAATTACTTTCTCGTTTTGTTTCTTATGAGTAGATAAAAATATATATATATATATATATATATCGTTTAAAATAAATCATTCGATATTGTAATGAGAATTGCCATTGTCTTTTTTATTTCTACAACGTGCATATTACACGAATCTTCATCAATGCTGCAGAATAGTGCATTTTGAGAAATGTATTGCGTATTTAGAAATGCAATCATTAAGATTTGGTGTTTATTAGGCGCGAAGCACAGAAGTCAAAAATACTTTGCCCCTTTGGACATATATAGGGAACTTATTGTGCAGATATATCCATATGATTCTCTTTTATATAAACTTCAAACCTAGGCCACCGGCTATATTAACGCCGAAAGAAATCATTTCTAAATATAATAAACGTATATAATAATTTATAGAGAGAGCGCGCAAAAAAGCTTCATTTCTTTTGTTTTTTTTTTCAATAACTTATTGTTAGTGTTAAAATAATTGAAATCTTAAATAATCTCTTTTCATATAAGATAAATTGATTGCAGTAGGTATACAATATATAATGAGATTTATATTAATGTTACAACATAAATGCATGTCGTAACTTCGACGGAATCGAATATTGATCTTTAATTCTTACAACTGCTGCATCACGACGGTATTTATGTACACCGATAGTTCACACTGAAAATAAAAATGCTCTTCGTATATTCGACAAAAATGAATAAAATCGAGATACTTCCGAAAGAGAAAAATTAAAATCCATCCAGATGTATCAGCAGAGCCACAATTACAGTAGCACCAGCTTCTTTGGTAGCCCATTTACTAGATTCAAATTGTGATTCAATGTCATCTTTTTCACTGGTTCCTATCGTGTATGAACCAGGTCTTACCAACAATTGGAATGCAGTTGATGCATTAAGTTTCTTATTTGATCGATGATCGATGTATCTGTATATAAAATTATTATTATTTTATTTAATTATTCATTAAATAATTAAACTAGTTAATTAAAAATATACACCTTGTATATTTTTATATAACTAGTATTCTACCTACGTATTACTGAGGTAAAATAGAGATGAAAAGGATTTGATCCCAACTTTTTTGAACATTCATCATTCATCATTGAAACTACTTACGGATATTTTTTAACGAATTCTTCCGATGCCGCGTAATTTATATTTGGTGAAAATATTACTTGAGGATTTTGAACTTCGTTTTTCGTACATATTAAATTACTCGCATCTAATTGTTCCTTTGTCATAAGTTCGCCTCTATCGAGAATTAACCTGGAGAAAATATATATTTTGTTAGAAATTTAAAAAAAAAAAAAGAAAGGAATAAAATAAATCTTATTGCAGACCTTATTGCATCTAGTCGTATTCCATAAAAGGCAACGTGCCATTTATCTGTGGTACTTTGTGGGATTTGATTTGCATTGATACTTTGTCTTAAAGGAAATCTTGCCCAACCAACAGGCAACGCAAATTCTGCTGGAGGTTCGCCCTTTTTGCAAATAGCATTATCGCCTTCCGTTTTATAACAACCACTGCAGTAACATAATGCATCGTCGAGCGTAAAAAACTCGTCCGGTAATATGAGTGACTTTTTAAGCCTCATGCATGCTTTTAAATATTCGCATTTCTTTGTGACCGATGAAATACTTCCGGGAGTACATGGTAGTGAAATATTCTGTATTGATGGCATTGTATGATTATTTGTCATGTTGTTCTGATTTGAAGATAACACGCCATTGTTACAATTATCATTCGTTAATGTAACATTATCCCAATTAATATTAGAGTGTAATTCATGAAAGCTTGAAGAAGTATTATTTAATATTTCTGTGGATAAATTATCCAATACACTTGGTGCAAGATTTTGGCAAGAAAACGAACCATTTTGAGATGTACTCAAAATATTAACGGATACATTGTTCTGGCTCGTAGTTATGCTAACAATTTGACTATTGGATGCTATACTTTCGTTGATTGCATTATTAGCGTTGTTTGAATTAATAGCAGAATTCAAATTAGTAATATTTGTAGCGCTAGTAGTCGTGCCATTCTTTATATTAATATTTGTTGCATTGTTTATTTCTACATTTGTACATTCATTTTTAATATTTAAAACGTTTGCGATAGCTCGATATTCCGTATGTATATTCGTTTCATTTGAATTATTTTCCGACTGATTATTATGCAATGTATTGTTATCATTTATTTGACTCGAATCTTCAGTGTAATTTTTACTTTTGCTACTTCTTGCTTCGTTCTCCACATCTGAGTCAGAATCTAAATTATTCGAGCCGGAAACACTCGACGTCGCTTTATTTTCTGGAATGTTGTTTACCAGATTCGTATCATCGTTTCTATTTGATACAGTGGAATAATTTCCATCTTTCGTATGCGAACTACATTGACTTGGTATGCTCGGAGAAGTTGACAAAGAAATATCCGATGATGTAGCTGGAATTGCATTCTCTTTTTCGTGACATTCCAAATCAGCTTTCTCTCGAGAATTTTCTACATCGTCCAATTCTGTTCTTATACATTCAGTAGCAGATGCAATTGTACTGTTATCAACAACAACTGAATTTGTATACATCTGATCAGTTCCTGCTATTGAAACTTGTTCACATTGACCATATAAATCAATCACAGCATAGACATAAGGAGATACATCTGTTGCTGCTACTCCCTGATCTACGCTATTAATATATAAGTGCAGTCTACCGTCTTCATCGATTAATAAGCCTACTGTATCGTTGCACTGTAAGTTTTCTAATGCGTAACCATATTTTGTTTTAACCTATTTGGATTGGAAAATGGTTAGATACATAAATCAAGAATAAAAGAATATTTTCAATGTAATTTAAATGTTATATTTAAAAAGATCATTACCCTCATGCCATTATGAAAAATCCAATCACTACAAATAATCCATGAATGCTTTTTAAAACCAAGCGCTGTTAATGGAAAATTAGCTTTCTCTGGTGCAATACAAGTAACGCCGCAAAGCATATTTGATACCCATCGTTCGTTCAATTTTTCAATCTTTATTTGAAATAGTTTGCCTTTTATCAATGGACGACTAGACATTACTACACCTGTAAAATATTGTTGTATAAATCATAAAGAATCTGTTTAAATATCTTTTCCACGCTTCTTATGTTAGTATTTTAAGATTTTATACCTTGATTATAACTAGCAACTCTTCTAGCAATTATTTTTCTATCCAGTTCAATATTTCTGCCATGGTTTTCATGAAATTCGTAATTCCAATTCGATTCTCCATTTAAATAATTTACTAGTTGTGTTGGAGTAAGTGTAGTATCATTAGCTAATTTTCCTTCGGATATATCGACTGATGTATCCATTCCTGCGTCACTATAAAAAAAAAAAAATAGAAAAATACAAATTTTATTCATATATAATTCAACATTACGAAATATTATTCTTCAATATTATTAAACTAACTTTTTTATAACAGGTGGTATGGGATCTAACAATAATTCCAAAGAATCTTGTAATCTTAAACTTGCATTAGGAGATATTGCTGTATTTTGATGTTTGCTACTTGTAATTTTGATTGCAATAGTACTCCCAAAAAGTTCAATTATTGCATATACCATTTCAGGCACGTTAGATGCCGCTATTCCCATATCTTCTCCATTAATATAAAATTTCAAATTACCATCATGCGTTCGTTTCATTCCTATTTTATCACCAACACAAAGCCATTCCAAACTTGGACAATAATTTGGACAAAGAACATATCCCGAATGTCTTACTTCATTTCCTAAATATGTGTAATCGATGTGATGTAAAAGGGTTAATAAGAAAAATTTGTACTTATTGAGATAACTTAGATCGTGAACTTTATACTTGCCTGTTATGTACCAGGCATTTGTTGGAATAGAAGTTATATCAGGTACACGATTGGTAGGTTTTAACCAATTACCAGATTCATTGCTTATAACTCCTATCCTTAAACAACCACTCCATTCAATGTCTATTTCTTGAATAGCAATTTCGAATATTTCATTATTGTCTAAAGGAGTTTCACTTAATAACACAGCATTATTAAGTTCCCTACGTCTTGTTGCCACTGTCTTTTCGTTATTTAATTGTATATTTGAGCCAACAGACGTATGGAATTTATGCAGAACTTCTGTTTGAACTTGCGGTTGGATAACAGATGTAGGTTGTTGACTGGTACTATTCTCTGAAGGAATGTATTGCTGTGTTAATGGATCTCTACGTTCTGGCAGTACAATTGTAACCTAAAGAAAAACGAAGTTATTTTATTTATTTTTGTAGGTCCATTCATTAAGATTATTTTTATATACGACTCATTTCAATCTTATACCTGTACACATTGACCATATAAATTGATCACAGGATAAACATGTAAAGGTAAATTTGTACATGCTGGACCTTGATCTACACCATCTAAATAATAATGCAAACTTGTATCTGCAGATCGCATCATACCAATACGATTTCCTTCCACTAGGAAATCTAAATCGCATGCATAATTGTTACGCAATGTAATGCCATCCCGTATTACAGCGGAACCAGAAAGCATCCAAATGTCATGATCGATATCCGTCATTGTAGATGGAAATTCCAATTCATCTGGTCTGATAAGTGTGACCCCTGGGAGATTTTCCTAATATTAATACAAGGAAGGCAGCTACACTTTTATGATACTCAAATGTAAATTGATAAAATAAAAAACTAAAAGCTTCTATATTATTTCAAAAGATTACCTGCTTCGATAGCTCCACACCACCTATCTACCATTTTATCAATGGTTACTTCAAACATTTCACCCTCGCGTAAAGCACGATTTGCAATAACTATAGCTTCATTGAATTCACCTAAAGCTCTTGGTCTGGATGCTGTTAAACCATTATTTGTAATACGTGCATTTTTTCCATGTACATAGTGAAATCTCAAATCGCTATTAAAGTAAAGATACAAGTAATATATTCTGCTTTTATACTATGTAGATATAAGAAACAAATGTTTATTTCGTGCTTATACAAGAAATAAATGTTCAGTTTGTGCTCATATAAAATAACAAACCTATATAAAGTTGTATTACTGAAACTAGAATTATTTGTTGTAGGACTATAAAAATCTGCGGTATCCACAATAGTTGCTTGCGCAGCTTGTCCGTACAGATCTATAACACCATAAACTTTTTCTGGTACACTCATTGCAGCTGCACCTTGATCCGCACCATTTACATAAAAATGCAATGTAGCATTATCTTTTCGCATAACACCTACACGATCGCCAACTTGTAATCGATCTAAATTTTGTCCATATTGATCTATCATAGTAGTTCCATTGTGCATAACACCATTTCCTGTCATCATCCAAGTACCTGATCTGTAAGAGACATTAGCACCTTCAAGCAATAAGAAGTGTAATAATCTTGATATTTACATATACAGGGTCTGGCCAAATGACATGCATAAACGAATATAATAAAATTGACATGTAGAATGATATTATTTGTAAACTGTCATACATATACCTAACATTAGTCATTGTATAAGGAAATTCCAATTCAGTTGGTGAATGCGTTGTCACACCTATTTCAATAGAACCTGCCCATTTGGATACAATTTTATCTAATTTCACCTCAAATAGCTCATTTGGTTTTAATGGTCGTGAAGTTAATACTACCCCATTATTAAAATCATCTATGGCACTACAAAGAAGATAATTATAACACAGTTCTCTAATTTTTTTAATGAAGTAAATAAACTCATGTATGCATTACTTAGGCCTATGTGCTGTACGTCCGTTATTAATAACTTCAGCATGTGTTCCACAACAAGAATGGAACATGAGTCTATCAGGTGGTTCTTCTTCTGGTTCTACAAAGGAATGTATAAATTGTCTTCCTCGCTGATAAATGAATGCACGTTTATATGTATCCCATCAAAACTATGGTGGTAGGAGAACCAATTAAGGATTTACATAAACCATAAAACAAGGACACTACTGTCTTTACCGTTTAATCCTTGCAACTGCAAAGTGTTACGTCTCGTGATTAAGTTCTGCTCTTCCCTTTCATCTCGATCAACAATAGTCACCTTTACAGTCATTCCATAAAGATCAATAACACCCCATACACCTGCTGGTACTTTGGCAGCAATTCCTTGATCTAACCCATTAATTAAATAGTGGAGATTTCCATTACTTTTTCTTATCATTCCTACTCTATCTCCTTCCTATAAAGCAACACACACACAAACATAATATTACATTTACATAGAAATATATATATATATATACATCGATGTCAGATGACACACTTATGCATTATTACTCAACACTATAAACTGAAACGCATTCCAATGCGTATGTGTAAAGTTCATATAAAACTTACTCTCAATTCATCTAGATTGAATTCTCCATATTCACGTTGAGTGCCCTTTCCATTAGTTAAAATACCACATCCAGACATCATTGTTGTACCAGATCGCATATTGGTCATTGTTGCAGGAAATTCTAACGCAGTAGGACTATGAGTTGTAACTCCAACTTCTATACTACCAGACCATTTGTAAACAAGTCTATCTAGACGTATCTATAAGGAATCAAAACATTATTTGTAATATATTATATTTGATTAATATCTTTTTTGATAATATAATATTTTAATAAGCTAACCTCGAAAAGTTCATTATCTCGTAATGGCCTGTGTGTCATTACAACGCCATTATTGAATTCATCAATTGGTCTCCGCCTTTCAGCCGTTCTTGCATTATTAGACAGTTTTACAAGCATACCCACTCTTTCATGGAACTTTAAACGATCTTCTCTAATAGCAGCAGGGCTTGGATTTTTCGGTAAACTAACATTTACATTAACATTTAAATTAACATTCAAGTTAGCGACTAGATTAGTTGTAGATGAATTAGATGATCCACCAAGAGGGTAATCGTTATTAATTTCAACCTCATCCTTTACTTCATTACTGACAGGTAAAAGACGTGGATGGGTAATGGTAACTTGAACACAATCTCCATACATGTCTATAACTGCAAATAAGCGCTCTGGAATGTTGGTTACCGCAATGCCTTGAGAAACACCACTAATGTAAAATACAAGTTCGTTCTATAATTAAAAAAAAAAAGAAGCTAGTTATAATAATATATGCTTTACAATATCAAAAGCATTAAAAAGAAAGAATCATACATTAGACGTTCTCATTACACCCAAAGTACTTCCCTCATCCAGACTACTAAGATCTGTACCATATAATTCTACTATTCGTGTACCATCGTGTACTATACCCGAGCTAGTCATAATCCAAGATCCATGGCGAAGATTGGTAGCACAAGCAGGTAATTCCACAGTTTCAGGATTACATTCTGTCACTCCAATCTCTATACTACCACTCCATGATATCATCTGTGATGATAAAAATTGTTTAAATATATCTATACAAAAATTTATTAATACATATATCTACAATAAAATATCGATTATTATTTCCAATATTAATAAATTTATATGTTTTATAGTAGTAAGTATTATGTTTGTAAACAAATAACATTACAAATATAAAACATAAACACACGCGACATTTGACAGTTGTAGTTCCTGCATAGTATATCAAAAATTGATCTGTAAGGCAACAGTAATACGTGGTCATACCTTTTTATCAATACGGACTTCGAACATTTCATCATCCTTAAGAGGCATAGCACTAAATACCAATCCATAATTATATTCGGAATAATTTCGAATTGCTGTGCAATTATTATTTGTTAAAGTAACACGACGACCGGCTCGACGATGAAACATGTCGACCATTTACTGTGTCCATGCACCGATGTATATATGTATATATGCATAGATATATATTACAGCTAGATTTTGCTATAATATATATAACCGTATCCGCGTGCAATTGGCGGTCAGAATAATCAACGCTAATTGGTTAAACGTGAAAAAAAAACACCAATGGCATACAAGATTAAGATGCGCGGGCTTTGTTAAAATGAGTTCAAACTATAGATACTATTCTTTGATTCTTTTAATTATAGTTCTAAAACCTAGAGAAACTCTAGTTCTAAAAAGAGAAAGGAAAAGAAAGATG
This sequence comes from Polistes canadensis, assembly GCF_001313835.1. Lineage (NCBI taxonomy): Eukaryota > Metazoa > Arthropoda > Insecta > Hymenoptera > Vespidae > Polistes > Polistes canadensis. The sequence continues at coordinate 912,176 of NW_014569581.1, forward strand.
AAATATTTACAAATATGTAGAAATCTATTTTGAATCGGCCTTAAGGTTTATTTCATTGATTTAATTTGTTCTTCGTAAACCACCTCGATGATATACCAGTATAGGTAAAACAGCAGTGCGACAAAATGTATATAATACTATTTCTATACCTAACATGCATATCAAATTACAAGAATAAATAAATAATAATGAAATAAAGGAGAAGGAAAGAATTAATGATTTTAAATTGAATATTTTATTTCAAAATATCCTCGATAATATTCTCATAATTATTATTTTTCCAATGATAGGATATGATTTTTTGTCGCGCAATGGAACGACGCCAAAGCCACCTACCGGACGAGTCATACATTTGCTTGCATTTGACCAAGCGCAGTTTTAGGATCTATTTGTGAACACATTGAGGAATAGTAGTATATAGTAAAATTCGGTTGTGCAGAAAAGAAGAAAAAAATGGCGAACATTCGTGAGTGAGGAATGAACCCGATAGTGAAGGAATTGACGACGAGATAAAGAACTTGCTAAGTATTGTATGTGACAAGATTTGAAAAAAGGATTTTTCTTTGTTATTATTGTCGTTAAACATATAGCATTGAAGAAATTATTCGCGTTTTTAGAAGAAGTGAAACTTTTTAAACGCAAATAAGAACTATTTGCTAGCACGTTGATTGCGAAACGTCATAAAACAATTCACACGAATTGAACGAGTTCGTGGTGCAAGAAGCATAACTTTTTCATTCATAGAGGTTATCTCTTAAATGCTGTATGTCAAATAAATGCTAACGCAATGGATAATGTATCGAAGGATTCATCGACTTCACATTATATCTCGTGGTGATTTGATTTAATTTTATTTTAAAGGGACATTTTATTCATCGAAAGCGTCAGGTACGTTCTACCAGTATAAAGGTTATAAATAATTTTTTTTTATGTATAGTACTATTTACACAGGCATACAATTTTTTTTTTTTAATGTTCTATTATAGGGGTGCCGTTCGATTTGCATCTAATGTTTTTAATTCTTTTCATTATTTATTTATGTATCAAATCGTATCATTTACATTTTTTTTAGCAGACCTGCAATGGGTGCTACAAAATGCAGAGCAGAATAATACAACGATTATATACATATATATATATTTTCTTATATCGATAGCTATATATTTTGGGTAAATAGAATCAATGTTTTTTTCGTGTTTTTTTTTTTTTTTTATTTAATATTTTTTTCTTTTTCTTCAAATCTTTCTCTGATATCAATGAAATTTTAGTGATATTATTTGTTAATGTTTATAATTGTTAACATTGTCATAAAAAATATAAATATGATCTGTTAATAATATAATAAATTTAAAGAATATATATATATACATAAATATTTTCTTTTTATAGATATATGCTAACAAACCAAAAATGGATCAAGAAACGGTTTATGGTACACACGAAGACAGTCATGTTGTCATGTCAGAAAAAGTACAGTCTCTGGCAGGCAGTATTTACCAAGAATTTGAAAGAATGATTGCGAGATATGACGAAGATGTTGTAAAAGACCTAATGCCTTTGCTAGTCAATGTTTTAGAATGTTTAGATGTATCTTATACAGAAAATCAAGAGCGTGAAGTTGAATTAGAATTATTAAGAGAAGATAATGAACAGCTAGTTACGCAATATGAGAGAGAAAAACAACTGAGGAAAACATCTGACCAGGTGAAATTCGTTCTTCTATTTATTTTTATATTCTTTACTCTCAACAAATGCTACTGTTTCGACTTAAAAACTTATGTAGTTATTCTTTAAATAATAATTATTTTTTTCTTGTTCATTAGAAATTACTCGAGCTGGAAGATGTTGCAGAAGACGAAAGAAAAGAATTATTATGCAAAATCGACAGTTTAGAATCAATTGTAAGGATGCTGGAGCTGAAAACCAAGAATTCGCAAGACCACGGTACAATTGTCAATGGCTCTTCCAGTACATCCCCTCCTAGAACATCTTACAGTAGAGTAGAATATTTTGTTTTTTGTGTTTTTTTTTATCATATCAAATATAAGATTTCATCTTATGGTATTGGAATCAAATGACAATTATTTTATAGCATACATTTTTCGATATATTTTGTTAATGCATTAAGTGCCAAGTCCCTTTTGTTGAATTTTCCATTTAAATTACGAAGATTTGCTAGCTATAGAGAAACATAAGAATGTCGGCCATTGGTAACCGACGTGGCCTGGATGGAAAGGACCAGTCTCTAGAAACCAGCAAGGCATTTAACGTATTAATTAGATTGCATTAATTTTATTCCATTAGGTTATTTTGAAAATACTTTTCATGCTTCTTTATTAGCTTAAGCAATTTATTATCATCATTAAGTAAATAGTTGAAAGTTAATTTTATTTTATAATTTGCAATATTCATGAAACTTTCTTTTTCATATCCTGTAGAGTAGATTCCAATGTGTTTTTTGTCCTTTTTATTCATTGATTTTTATACATTATTTTTTAATGATATATTATTTATATTTTAGTGGTACGTCTTGAAGAAAAGGAAGCAGAACTAAAACGTGAATACGCGCGCCTACATGACAGATATACAGAATTATTTAAGACACATGTGGATTACATGGAAAGAACAAAAATGTTGGTTGGTAGTACAGAGAGATTAGAAAATGCTACCAGTGGTCGGGGTCCGTCGAGATTACCTTCTCTTGGTTTAGCGCATATGTCAAGAAGCTCTGGTCCTTTAAGTTATGGATTTCAAAGTTTAGAAGCGAGCATAAATGCAGAAGAACCTCAAGATGAAAGTCCACCAAATGCTGCTAATTTAAGACTTGAAATGTTGGATAGTAGTAGCGAAGCTGCAATAGAAACTTCTGATAAAAGTCAATTAACCGATCAGCCTGTACAAGAAAATAAGACTACTGCAATTTCCAGACGTATATTATCATAATATTTGAAATATGTCTTATTACTTTTATTCTATTTATATGTATGTATATATTTTATCTTTTTTAATTATAGGCGAAAGTCCTGAGACTGAATTACCTCCGCCATTAATAACACCAACTACACCGAGTGGACTAGAGAAATTAGCTACAACACCAAGTGGTGGTAGAAGTAAAACTGAAAGAGAACAGAGAAGTGGCAATACGTTGTATCAGGAACTTAGTTTCCAAGATGCAGATGCATTAGGTGAAATGGATGAAGGTGCAGATATTACAGGTAAATAAACACAGAAGCTGTTGAATGTTTATAATCATAATACAAGTGTATAATTAACCTGTTATTATTATTATAATCACAGGTAGTTGGGTTCATCCTGGTGAATATGCATCATCGGGTATGTTTAACAAAAACATTACAAATCAATATAAATTTGGTTATGTGTATTCATTTAATCTAAATTCTAACAATAATAAAATGTCAAGGCTCTTTAACTATAAAGCAAATTTTACACAATCAGTAATAATGACACTACGTAACAACATTATACTGATCATATTGCTTGATTGATCGAAGTAAACACTGAAGATTCCATTTTCACAGTTCTTACATGATCAGTAATACTGGCGTTATGACAAGTTAATGTTGTTAATATTGGCTGTATAAAATCTGTTTAAATGTTTTCATGTATTGATAATACATTTATACTATAAATATAATTTTAGTAAAAGAGTAATTATTGTTTTATCAAAGTAAATAATTTGTATTAAAATTTGAATCATTTGAAAGAGCATTGTCAAAGTATATAACTTATATTAAAATCTTAATCATTTGAAGGGCATAGAATTTATTCTAAAACTTTTTACTTTAATTAAAAACCTTAATAACAGAAGTATTATTTCCTAATATGTCTGGATGTTTCATCCATCGCTTGCATTTTCACACTATGCTGACTCCTACTGAAACTCTGATGAATGATGCATGCAATGTATAATCTAATCATGCAGTCAATGACAACTTTTATGGTAAGCTATTTATCTTTTTGTCTGTCGTATATTCATTTAGAAAAAAAGAGATATTAGGAAAAAATTATTTATGTGTTAAAAGTGTTTCTTTCATTCCTATAATATTATGTAGTATTATTACTAAACGCTTTTTTATAATATTAATTTCTATGTATACTTATATACAATGTGTACATATATATATATATATATTTTAAATAATAATTTCTATTGTTTAGGTATGGGAAAAGAAGTGGAAAACCTTATTATGGAAAACAACGAGCTATTAGCTACTAAGTAAGTTATTTTATATTATTGAAAATATATATATATAATAGAGAAAAAAACAGTTTGATTATGGTATTTTATTTTTCAGAAATGCTCTTAATGTAGTTAAGGATGACTTAATAGTTAAAGTGGATGAACTGACTAGGTAACTAATTTAAATTTCTTGACCTGTCAATGTTTTTTTATTTCTCCTTGTATATATTAATTAATTGTTTACTTTCTACAGCGAACAAGAAATATTACGCGAGGAAGTTCGTAGTTTACAGCAAACTAAGGATCGTTTGCGTCATCGTATTGCTGCTCTTGAAGAAGAATTAAAGAAAGTAAAAGAAGATGCTGAGGCTGTTGCGAAAGCTGCAAAGAGCGATGACGAAGAGGACGTGCCTTTAGCTCAAAGAAAAAGGTTTACAAGAGTGGAAATGGCTAGAGTTCTCATGGAAAGAAATCAATATAAGGAAAGATTTATGGAACTTCAAGAAGCTGTAAGGTGGACTGAAATTATTAGAGCAAATAAAATTGATCCTTCCAATACATCAGGAGGAAAGGGTTCACAATTTTGGAAGTTGTTAGTATTAGATAATTAAGATATTAACATAAATATGTATAATAATAGAAAGAAAGACATAACTAAGCAATTTTTCGTCTATTCTTTGTAGTTTTAGTAGTCTCTTCACGACAACTGATCGTGGGAATTTAGTACGCGGAGCACATACATTACCTCATTTTCGCTACAGTGCACCAACAAATCAAGTTGTTCCAGCCGTGAGCACCATGCATAAACATACGAAAAATCGCCATGACTTTCTCGACCAAGGAGACACCATGTGAGAAATCAATCCTATTCTATATACATGCACCTTGATGTTATGTCAGTCTGACATCACAGCCTGCCTGATTTCTATCTATTATTTAGATACAAATTTATTTATTGAGTATTGAGCTTTCTACATCATAAAACATCAATCTTAATCTGTGATTTATCGCGCAATGAATGTTTTAATACAAGTGCACAATTATGGAGCTTAATTTGTATATAGATATATATATATATATATATATACTTTGATACTACTATATATCAAAGCTGCCATAATAATTACTTGTAGTAAAATTTCTTTTTTTATAGAAGTTTTTGGAAAAGTAATCTCTCCCAAATGGGAAATAACTATTATTGAATGAAGTGCGGTCATCTTTCCAGATTAGAATCCTCTTTGGTCTATTGGGATCCATAATGTTTTCTTACCCCTTACAAATAGTCTTGATTGCTCTGAAAAGACGTGAGTCTTCTCTGTATAATTTAGAATTTAAACTGACCAATTTGAACATAATATTGCTGCTAACACAATATCATGTCCCGTTTCCCTTTTTTATATTTATTAATTAATTATCTTGAATTACAACTTTTCGAGGTAACTTTTGACTTAATTAAGACATAAATTTTATACAAAAGAACCTTATATTTTTTAAATACATTATTTTCTTTCTGTTTGCTAGGCTTATTCTTTTTTTCAAAGTCTAATTTCCTAGTCTTCATTACAAGTAACATATTTGTAAAGTACGTATACCGATTTTTATGTGATTTACACTTAATAAAATAACTTGCAAATGATAAAAGTATAATAACTAATGAGGTAAATTGACTGTTACCTTTCTAGAATATGCTTACAAAGCTATAGTTTTGTATATAAGAGTTTGTATATTTTTTGGAAAATTGATAATATATATTCGATCGTTATTGATCGATGAATAAATGAAGTTATAAGTATGTTAAACTTGGCTTTTATTTCGATGTCGTTATTTCGCTTTTGTCTCATTATTCGGGTTTTCTTGCCTCACCTTCATGGCGTTATCAAGAGATTCCTGGTTTTTCTGGCTTTCATTGGGGTGCTTATTGGTCAGCAGGTAAATCTGTTCTGCTATATTCTTAACTTTTCTGCTTTGACACCTGTATTCTGAATTTGTGAGAGATGGTCCTTGGCATGAATATTTACTCCAAGACAATATCTTCTATCATCTTTTCTTTATATTAAATTCGTCCAAAAAATGGAATGAAAATATTTGAATACGCTTACATATAAGAAATGTATGATAATGAAATACTAAAAGTATTTCTAAAACAGGAAGAAATATTAGTAATAAAATGAATCTTGGTAAAACCAGATATTGGAAAAAGATAAATCTGAAAGTAGACATTTTAACTCATGTGATTCCTCAATCCCTTGCATTACGCTTGTGTAGAAAATGTATTGAAAATACATTTTTTGTGCATTTAAAACGTACTTACAGATCATCCGAAAAGCTTGTTGCCCGGCGAGCAAATGAACGAAGAGAACAATATCGTCAAGTCAGAGCACACGTTAGAAAAGAAGATGGTCGATTACAAGCTTATGGATGGAGTTTACCTGGAAAGCCAATAGCACCAGTAAGACAACCTGTACCGGTACCAGTATATTGTAGGCCTCTTCAAGAAACAGAACCAGGAATGAAAGTGAGTGCAATGGGTTAACATGTTGCGGGCTAGACATTTTATTGCTAACTATACTCAATGGCCAAGTATTTCTTTACATAAAATATTTAAAAAAATACTTATGGTTATATTATATCAATATTTTCATTATCACTTGATACTTGACTAGATACATAAAAAATGTGAGATTCTTCATTCGTCTGCAATGTGTTAATATTTAATAAAGAATGTATTGTTTGTAAGATTTTCCAAAAATTAATAAATTTTCTTTATATAGATTTGGTGTGGAGCTGGTGTCAATTTAACTGGAGGTAAAACACCAGATGGCGGCTGTATGATTGGGGGAAGTGTATTTTATGCAGCCGAAGCTTCAGAAACAAATACAATTAAAACAGAAGCTGAAGATGCAGTTGAACATTTAGACAATGAACTTCAAGAGAATGAAAAACGTATATTAGAAGCAGAACAATTGGAACAAAAACTCAGTTCCTTAGTCTGGATTTGCACATCAACCCAAAAAATGTCCAAAGTTACAGTTATAGATGCTAATAATCCAGCAGATATCTTAGAGGTTTTCAGTGTTTGTCAAGGACATTTACTTTCTATTGCTAGTGTACCAGGTGCCATGGAAAGTGATTATCCTAAAAATTCGAAGGAAAATTTAACATATAAACTTAATAATAAAAATGGCAATATTAGCATGGATAATAATCACGATGAAGCGGTTATAGTTGAACATATTGATGAAAATGAGCAGAAAAAACAGCAAGAAGCGTCTACCTCAGCTGAAAACAATAAACCGGAGATTGGCAGTTCTGTAGACGAACAAAATGGTGAAACTTTGGAAAAAAATAAAGATACTGATCAGAGTTCAAGCGCTGGACCTCAAAGCTTGGAAAGTGTAGATAGTGAAACAGCAAATTTAGGAAAGGTTTATTTTATTAAATGCAATTCAGAAATAGTTAACGATGAATTAAATTGCAAGGAGGGTAAAAATGAAGAAGAAGAAAAAGAAGAAGAAGAAGAAGATAGGGAAATAGAGGAAAGTACACCTATCGAAAAAATGTCATCTATACAATCAACTATGTGGCTAGGAGCTCAAAATGGTGCTGTTTTTGTACATTCGGCTGTTGCCAAATGGTCTGTTTGCTTGCATTCTGTAAAATTGAAGGATGCGGCTGTAGCTATCGTGTACGTAAAGTTTTTTTTATTATTTATATATTATTTACATATAATAGATTTGTCTGTGCAATTTATCTTTAATTAAATTCTTTTTTGTATTATTTTATAGACACGTTCAAGGTCGTGTCCTGGTTGCTTTGGCTGATGGAACCGTGGCTTTGTTTCGAAGGAGTGCAGATGGTCAATGGAACTTTTCTCAGTACCATGTTATTACTTTAGGAAGTCCACAGCATTCGATTAGATGTATGTCTGCTGTTAGTGGAAAGACTGTATGGTGTGGATATAGAAATAAAATCCATGTGATAGACCCTATTAGAATGACTGTTGAAGTAAGGATTTCAAATCAGTGTGTTATTAATAACTAATGAACATATAAAATAATATAATGTTTCAGTGCACCGTCGATGCTCATCCTAGAAGAGAGTCACAAGTAAGACAATTGGCATGGCTAGGTGAGGGCGTTTGGGTTAGCATTCGATTGGATTCGACATTAAGACTCTATCATGCGCATACTTATCAACATCTACAAGATGTTGATATAGAACCTTATGTCAGTAAAATGCTGGGCACAGGAAAACTCGGATTTTCTTTTGTACGAATCACAGCTTTATTAATTTCCTCAAATAGGTTGTGGATAGGTACTGGAAATGGAGTGATAATCTCAGTACCACTGTCCGAGAGTATGTTAAAACTTAATAATATTTTGTTTATATTGCTTGTATAATCTATTTATGCATCATATTACATACTATTTGTATAGGCGCAGGAGGTTCAATGGCAGTATCCAGAATTCAAACGGGAGCTAATAAAGGTGATGCACCAGGAATTGGTGTTAGAGTTTTTGCATCGGAACGAGGAGTTTCAGTTGGAAGTTTTATACCATATTGTAGTATGGCCCATGCTCAATTAAGTTTTCATGGACACAGGGATGCTGTAAAAATGTTTGTCGCTGTACCTGGTAAGTTTAGGTATCATGATGTTATTAATGTGTAAATTCTAATACATAAAATCTGTAGGTCACGGTGGTCAAAGTGCTGCAACCGATGGTTCACAGCCTGCAATGCTTGTCTTATCTGGAGGCGAAGGTTACATTGATTTTAGAGTCGGTAAGTAAGCGGTACTTGATACATTATGTAGTTAGTATAACGTAAATTTTTTCCTTAGCTATCAGCTATGTATCTAAATGTAATCTATGATAATGACAATTTTAGCAGAAGAAGCAGAAGACGAAAGTGATGTGGCGACTCATCTTATAGTTTGGCAATTGGTCAGGTATGCCCCCAGAGAGAGAAAAAAAGCAAAAAATACTTTTATTTCAGCATATGTTAATACATCGTATTAATAACCCTCGGTTATGACATCCTATACTAACAGGTCTTTCCTTTCTTCTGTTGCACTATATAACGAAATTTGACTAACATTTCTGGCTGATTGCATATTTATTCATTACCGATTAAAAAGTGTGTATTATAAATAATCTTTAATGAATTTGAAATGTGATGATAAATTGCTTATCATCATATAGCGAAATCTGTTGCTTCACTTTACAAAGAATTATTATCACTGTTTCTGTTAAGAGAACTGTATAGGATAAATTATATCTGTTGCCTTTATTCTCTGGGGGTGGTCCTTTCCAACTGATATGTATTTATTGTAATATATGAACGAGAACTTGAAATTTGCACTTTCCTTATATATATCATAAAAAAGATAACTAATTATCACTTGATATTTATAACATTTTAGGTGATGGAGAAGAAACAGAAGAGAGTATTGAACGGTCTAATGCTATAATAGCAGCCAATACTGACGAACATGGTGAACAAAGTCACCTTATTGTTTGGCAAGTACAGTGTCCAGTGCCAATGGCCAGTTAGCCTACGAAATGGAAAGACAACTTCATCATGGTGCACGACTAGCTATATATATATATATATATCTTTCAACAATAGTTGGTCAATAAACGCCCACATGTTGTTGAAAATAATTGATAAATGATACTTGTCGATTCAAGTAAACAATATGCGGTTATAGTATAACTACAAACACAAAATGGTTTCATACAGCAGTATAAGGAAAAGCGTTTTAAACAATAATAAGTAAAATTTCGCGATAAACATTTAAGATCTCTGCAGCATGTATTGCATTTACTCTGCTTCTATGTTGAGTAATCTAGGAAAAAAATATATAACAGTGGGATCCGGTTATTATTATCACTGATAATATTATCAATCGGCTATTGTTATTTATAATTAGTTGGTTTGTCTAGAAAGACTGTTTAAAATAAGTTAAAAATAATTCGTCTAATATTTATCAAATTTTGATTATTGGTATCTATTGTGATAATCATATTTGGGAACAAACAATAAGAATTTTTAGCAAATTTATACCATTGTAAATGAGTCTTTTTAAAAACTTTTTTTTACTGAAGAATATTTTTTATTTTTTACACGAGTATGAAATAAGAATTTATAGAAAATATATAATAGACCTTGTCTCGAAATCTATAAACAAAACTTTAGAAGTTTAAATAAATTTTATGGTTTTTTAAAAAGTTATTTGTAAAAAAAATTAGCGTAAAAATATGTATAATGTTATGTTAAGTGTACAGTTTGTGATAAATTTGAATTGTAAAATGTTATAATTGTTTATAATAATTTGGGTTCAATAATGAACATTATTTATTTTTGGTTTAATGTTATTAGTCGATTTTTTTAATTTAAAAGTTGCAAGTTCCACAGTGATTAATAGTAAGCGGATGCCACCGTGTATATATATACATACATATATAAATATATATAAATAATATATTTACTGGATTTTCGAAGTAATTTAAACAAATTTTATAAATTTCGAAATATTCTTAGAATTATAAATGCTTGTCCCAATAAGTTTAGGCATTTCCTAATCTGTTGTGGTTTAACCGAATTATTTTAATAGTCGTATGCACTTGCCACGGAATAACTTCGATTTTGATTTCACGAAAGAAACAACAATGTGTTGTTAAATGTATATGAAATAAGTAACTGGATAATCACATTTGATAGAATTCAAAAAAAATAAAAAAGAAAGAAAAATCGTTGGGCATAAGGGCACTTAAGTGATAATGTTCTAGCCACAAATCGATCTGACAAATAATAAAAATAACATTTGGAATATTGTCGTGACGTAGTCATTTATATTTCACGTTATAAAGATTGTTTTAATATAAACATCATATGGGATAAGTGGTGCAATTAACTCAGGCAGACTTTAGTTTTATAGTCTATAATTTATCGTGTCTTTTAATTTGTTTTACTTCTATATATATATATAGATATATAATAAAAAAAGAAAGAAGAGGTAGAAAATATATATTGCATATAATGTATTATTATTTGCGAATGAACTTAACGAAAAATCGTCTTTTACGATTGTTCATAATTTCGACGAGTAATGAGCCAATTATGTAAATATTATAAGCAACTTTATAGCGCAAATAGAATTGTAATTATTTAAATATTTATTGACGGAAGTAATGGATATTATAATTTCAAAATGAAAATTCGTTTTTTCCGTCTTTTAATGCTTATGTTTTTTCTTATATACATACATATATTACCAAAGACAGAGATTTATTTGTTATATCTCTTTCTCATTCTCTCCGTATCCAGTGATTTAATATCAATTTTTATTTCTGAATGAGTTATGCGTTAGTCATGCGACTAAAGATGAGAATTTTCGTAGTAATTATTTTCATTTACTCGAGCTCCATTCACAGAACACATTTAGAAAACTTGTGAAATTTTATAATTGCCTACGTTATTGTTGCCAATGCGACGATTTAATGAGATAAAGATTGTGCGTATAACTGTGAGAGCTCGCTTATAATAACGAGCTCGGATCTGTACCTGGCTCAGATGAAGCTGCAACGACATTAATAAAGAGTTGCAAAAATAAATTCTGCATACGACTTTGTTCTTTTTTCTCTTAAGTTTTTTATATTATCAAATTTGTCCTTCAAAAATGTCCTTCAAAAAAGACGGAAAATAACATTTGTTTTCATTTCAACGATATGAATTCAGCTAGCGAGACCAATCGAGAGCTCGTTTTTTGCCTAATTTAATAAAAGCAATAATTCTTGAATGAAAACATCTGCTTGATCAAGTGAAAAAATATGTAAAAAAAAATAAATAAAGAACACGTGAATTATATCAAATGATAAGGTTATGCATATGTATATTTATTGAGATAAAGTAGGAACAATTCTGATAAATACTGTGATAACATATAAATTTTATATAGGGTAAAAAATGAAACCTATCTCTTATTATCGATTTATAAATTTCTTTTATCGAATAATTTCTAACACTTTCTTCTACGTTATTTCAAATCGGATCGCCTATTTTTGAATTTTATAAGCAATCAAATGCATGCAAATGATCATATAAATATTATTATTTCAGCGTGCTTTGAAGGTAAAGACAAAAATTGAACACACATTAATTTAGTATAAAAAAAATCAATTCGTAAGAAGAAAAAAAAACAAGAACAAAAAGAAGCGAAGAAAAGATAAAGGATATTTGTAGAAAAGAAAAAAAAAAAAAGGAAAAAAGAACAAATCGAGACAAGGTCGAAAAAGCATAAAAAAAAATTGGAACGAAGGGAAGTCGATGGGGGGAAGATTATATATATAAAAAAAAAAAAGAAAAACCCATTAAATGAATCGAGTGTTCGAGAATAAGGATGTATTGGTTTTCTTTTTTCGTACCCTTCGAAAAAAGTATTGCGTGTTATGGCGTAAGGTTGCTCCCTCGTTCTTCCACCAATCGCGGTTCGACGTAGGTGATAAAAGCACGCTGTCATCGTTGCCAGTCAGTTTCTATTCTTGGCATCGCGAGGAACGGACGTATAATACCGTCCTTCTGACTAGAAGCAAATTTTTTATTGCGACATCACTTAAACGATTTCAACTAAGTTACACAACCGGTAAATCCTGTGAAGATTTGAAGGACAACAAGATGGCAGGCACATCGAGAGATCCTGCTGCTGAACAGCTTAACGATTACAAGAGAAATTTGAAGGTATGATCTAACGATCTAATCGAATTTCTAGATGATCTAAAATAAATTTATTCAATGCGTTACACACTAGTTTCTTTATTTGTACTATTTCTCCTTTCATTCATGACCTCCATTTTTACTAGCGTAGTACCAACTCTCTTTCTTTCTGTTTTATTCTTTACTTCTTCTTCTTCTTTTTCTTTTTCACTTTACTCTTTTCTCTCTATTTATCTTTTATGTTTCGTAAGATCTATATTATGACGCTAGAGAAATCAACACTTCCGTGCCTAATCTTATGATACCAGATTTATTTAGATGTTAAAAACAGAAAAGAAAAAAATGTTTACGTAGAAATTAAATAGATACGATCGATGTAGATCGCATTAATGGTTGACGGTATACAATTTACATATTATCACATAATGTTTATTTACTTTTATCTATTTTTTTTTCTTTTTTTTTTTTTTTTTTTTAAATTTGCATGAGATTATTATGGAAATTTTGGAAAATATTTCAAATGCTCGTTATTTTGATACTGCAAGTCGATATCGAACTAAAATTACTTATAAACTTGCATTTAATGTAATTCAATTTTTGTTATTTATTTCAAATGAATTTATTTATTTAGTTGATAGGATAAATACATATATAATAAGTTAACACATTTACATTTTAATTTCTAATGTAAATGTTTCAAGGAATTTTTAGATAGCCCAAGTAGTTTCTTTGGAGATAATCTTTTTTAAAATTCTTTTCACTATATCTAGAACATTAGAAACTAACTTTTTAAAGGCGTGCCTAAAAAGAAAGAGAGAGTTCCATATGCACATGTATAGATATATGTTATATACACATCTATGACGCGTCAGTTTGATTAAATGCAAATGTATTTATCATTTTATTAAAGAAAATGATTAGCAACATTCGTATTTTGCTAAGTGCATTATTTATTATAAAAATAATATCTGAGTAACAACATAACATTAAAAATCTAGAATAACTCTTTAATTCATTTACATATGTGCACATAGATAAAAACTTTGTTGATGCTTAATTACATGTTATTTTTCACGAGAGAGAAAGAGAAAAAGAAAAAGAAAATATTCGAGAGAGATAGCATTAGATCAAAGTCCCTTGTATGACGAAAAATCATTGCACAGGTACAGAAATTTCTATCATATCGTCGCGATGTATTTTAAACATGTTTACCAATGCAAATGCTACGCATTGTATTCTATTTTTAAGTTAACTTTTTTGATCTTATAATTGGAAATTGAAATTCGATAAATTATTCGTTTTTTGTTTCGACTGTAAAATGCTTTTATATTTATAAAAAAAAATACATGTATACTTTGAGATTTCGTTCGTTTAATAACTGTGTAAACAGCAATTTGTGAGTTTAAGCGTTTACTATTATTACGTAATAAAATTTTTTGCCGTGCCGTGTAAAAAATACGCTTTTAATAAACTAAAGTCTCACGTGAGAAATTAAATAAGTTTTATCAACAATTGTCGCACTTTTTCGTTTTTTTTTTTTTTTAAATTTGTATGTACAATTGTATGTTTTTTTTTTCCACGTAATGAAAAAGCTGATGATTATCTTTATTGATCGAAAATATTTATGTAGGTACTTATATGTATATAGGCCGCTCATTTTCCTAATCGATTAACTCCACAACACACACACACACACACATATACCAGAAAGTAAAGAAAATTGGAAACATAATCTATATCGTCGTATCATTTATCATTTAATGACTATACTAATTTTGGTCATTTAATGTTATTAAATTTTATTATTAAAAAAATGTATTTTCAATATAAAAAATTAAACATCCATCAAATGCTTAAGTACTATTATACAGTTTAAAAAATTTTTGAAAATGAAGTTAATCGATCAGACTTCTGAATGGCTTACATGCATCTATATATAGATAGATATTGACATAAGCAAGAGTTCTCACGAAAGTTCTATCTTTGATAGACAGTTAATCCTTATCCTCTTGCTGATATCGCATCAGTACACATATTATGTTAGAAATGGAAAAGGAAAGAAAAAAAATTTAATACATAGAAGCTGAAGGAAGAGAACGATTACGATTATATTCGAAGCTCTTTTGCTTTGCAGCAAACACGAGGAATATTTTTTTTGTAATAGAAATGAATTATTACTTTGGGTAAACACATAGTTTAAGAAATCGAAAATGAAATTAATTAAATTCAAACATTGATCGTTAATTTTTAATTCGATAGAGTATGAATAATTAAACTCACGTTATGTGATCTTATAACAAAAAAAAAGAAACGATAAAAAAAGCATCGATAAACTTCTCGTTTTATTATCACGTTCTCTATAATTAAATAGTTATTTTTAATATAAACAATCTTAGCAACGAAGCAACGTTGCGTATTCAGTAAATTACATGCAAATGTAGTCCTAGTTACATGTGTATTACAGTATTTAGCAATGATTCATGTTAGCGAACGTTGTAAACTATTTCTAAAGGCTATTTTACTTGTACAGAATAAGGTATTCATTAAGAACGGGTTCAATGTACTTAGTATATAGCCGAATATGATTAATTTCACCAAACGTTACAGGTTGCGTGATCGAATGAAAATATTGCGTAGAAAGTTAAGAATGTAAGATGAGTTAGAACTAAATTGTATGATTCATAATGATTAATGGGGACCGTGATGATCAGAAAATAAAGAATATAAAGATACTATTGTAATATTCAAAATTTATTTTCGTCAGCTTTTTTTTGATCAGAGTAATTTATTTTTTTGTAAAGTTTTACTATTTTTATTTCATAATTCGATATTATACGCATATATTATATATCGTTAGATTTTCTTCATGAATCTTCAATTCGTATTAATTTCATTTTGTTTACCCATTTATAAATGTAGAATAAAGTATAATACTGTTCGCGGACGAAAGATTAGAAGAATTTATTTTATCTGCTAGTTTATGTATTTCTGATTTATCATTTGGCTTTATCATGTTTCTTTTATAAAAAAATTCAACTAGGTAATCGAGAAATTTTTCGAAGATATCGATTGTGAAAAACAAATAGAATCAATCATATTAATAGAATTCCTCTTGTTTACTTTCATTGAAATTCTATTTTATCTATTTGCGTATTCGATAAAATAATAGAAATAAAAATGAATCCGTGAATATAATTGACAAAAGAAATAAATGATAAATTTATGAGAAAGTCTGTTTGTAATGATGAAATATTTCTTTTACCAATCACGCAACACAATCATCTATTTGAAGAAACCATTTAACGTATCTTCTTGATTAGAATTTTTCCATTCTTCCTTTGAAATAAGTTAGCTCACGTATGCAATTGCTGCTAAAGAGCTTCGAAACTCGACGAGGTAATTGTAATAAGTGGGTAATGCTAACTAACGCGTCTGCTACAGAAATAGTAACTAATTTTCTTTGTAAGAATGGAACGTTTGATAAATTATATCGTAAAAAAAGATAGCTAAATAAATACTTTTTTTTACAAACTTATGATTTATATTTATTCTTAAGAAAGAAAAACAATAGAATGTGAAAAGGAACGATACTTATTAATTAAAATATCCAGATATTTTTTCTTTTTCCTTCTCAATGTTTTTTTTTTACGATCCTATCCCCCCTATCTAACTTCCATAATTTATAATATCTTTTATTCCTTTACGGAAATGTGGTGAACACCTTATTAGTAATTAATTTTCGTACTTTTAATAAAAAATCATCATAAATTTAATCCACAATAACCACAATGATAATTTTATTGATAATCAATTTTTATACGACATAAATTTACATAATTATAATATCCGTATTAATTGAAATATAATTATTTGTTTATTTTTATTTATTTATTATTTTTATTTCTATAAAAAAAAGGGTGCACCACCTGTACTGTTAACCGGTAATGGAGCTCTCATCGGTGATAAAAAGGCCAGTCTTACGGCCGGACCACGTGGGCCAATTTTATTGCAAGATTTTGTTTATCTCGATGAAATGTCACATTTTACAAGAGAAAGAATCCCGGAACGAGTAGTGCATGCTAAAGGAGCCGGTGAGCGATTTCATGTTCAAAATTGATTAACCTAATCAATTTAATAACAAAAGAAAAAAAAATCAATTAAAATAAAAAAATAAACATTCAAATTAATTAACAACACAAAATATTAAGGAATGTGTTTACTCGTGCATACATTTTTATCGTTTAATGTATAATGCAACGTATTTAATAATTATTGAACCGATCGAAACTTCCTTTACATTTTTTTAATACGAAATAAACGAGGAATTGTACAATTATATATACGAAAAGAAATACATAAGTATTAATTATATTCTATTTTTTCCAGGTGCTTATGGTTATTTCGAGGTTACACACGATATAACGAAATACTCGAAAGCAAAAGTCTTTTCTCAGATTGGATTAAGAACTCCGATTGCCGTGAGATTTTCTACCGTGGGTGGTGAGAGTGGTTCGGCTGACACGGTTAGGTAAAACTACAAATTACTATTAAAAAACGTTTTTAATACTACAATTCCTTTGTTTTTCTTTTTTGGAGAAATATATGAGAACAATTCATGAGAAAGTTTCTTGAAATATTCTCATGGTTGACTTATGTTAGAGAGATAATCATTATGATTATCAAGGAATATAATAGATTTCCTTGATCGTTTAGTATTTACGCGAGTAATCTTATTTATTCTTTATTTATGAGTGATCCTCCGTATTTGAAAATTTGCAAAAAAAAATCTTTAAATGTAGAATAAAAAACGTTAAGCATGCAAGATAATGACTCATGTAATTACACAATTGCGTTTCTAAATAATGTTTTATTTTTTGTTTTGTTATATCTATATATAGAATTAACGATCTTAATCTATGAGAACTATAGCAATCATTATCGTTTCATTTTGTTCTTATTTTTTCGTTTTTTTTTTTATAATAATAAAAGTTAGCCTGGTTAGGTAACAAATAAACTTTCCAAGTTTCATCAAACGTTTCTCTCGATTGCAGGGATCCACGTGGATTTGCGGTTAAATTTTATACCCAAGAAGGTATATGGGATTTAGTTGGTAACAATACACCCATATTTTTTATCAAAGATCCACTTCTCTTTCCAAGCTTTATACATACACAAAAAAGAAATCCTGTGACTCATTTGAAGGTTTGTATATGGATGATTAACAATTAATTTGAGTTATATTTTGATGAGAAAAAAAAAAAACAAGAAAAACAATCGATAAAATGAAATCAACATCGCAATTATTTAATTGCCATTTCATTTATTTCGTTACGCTTCATTGGAAATAAATAGTCGATCGAACGATTGAGGAATTTTTTTTCTTAAATAGCGAATACTTATTTCATGCGCATTACTAGAAGCATTAACAATAATGCTGATGAATACTTTGTAGGATGCTGATATGTTCTGGGATTTTATCTCGTTAAGACCAGAATCAACACACCAAGTATTGTTTCTTTTTTCTGATCGTGGTCTGCCAGATGGATATCGTTATATGAATGGTTATGGTTCGCATACCTTCAAACTTGTAAATTCATGCAATGATATGGTTTACTGTAAATTCCATTATAAGGTAATTCTTCGCTTTGTTTTATTTTATGTTTATATTAAATCCAATGATAGTTTTGAAATTAAATTATTGAATTACTTTCAGACCGATCAAGGCATTAAAAATCTTTCAAACGAGAAAGCAGCAGAATTGAGTGCTTCCGATCCTGATTACTCTATCCGAGATCTTTACAATTCTATCGCGAAAGGAAATTATCCATCATGGTCATTCTCCATACAAGTGATGACCCAAGAAGAAGCGAAGAAATTCAGATGGAATCCGTTCGATGTTACAAAAGTAATAACAAATTATTATCATTTGCAACTTGATTTTCATTTCATTTCAAATTGATTATATTAACGAATTACGATTGATTAAACAGATATGGCCGCACAATGAGTTCCCATTGATTCCCGTGGGTAAATTAGTGCTAGATCGCAATCCTGAAAATTATTTTGCTGATGTAGAACAAGCAGCGTTTGATCCGGCCCATATGCCACCTGGAATCGAACCGAGCCCAGATAAAATGTTGCAAGGTCGTCTTTTCGCGTATGGCGATACACATAGATATCGCGTTGGTCCGAATCATCTTCAATTACCAGTCAATTGTCCTTACAAAGTAATATTATTTATATTATATTTATTTATTTATTTATATAATTATTTATTGACAAAAACTACTCATACTATTTTCTATTGTAGACTATATCAACGATCAACTATCAAAGAGACGGTCCTATGGCGGTGTACAATCAAAATGGTGCACCTAATTATTTTCCGAATAGCTTTAACGGACCAAGAGAATGTCCTGCTGTACGTTCACCACCTTTCAGTGTTAGCGGTGATGTAGATCGTTACGAGCCCGAAAATGAAGATGATTTCGGACAAGCTACATTATTCTGGAGAAACGTACTTGATGCTAATGAAAAGAATAGGTTGGTCCAGAATTTAGTAGGCAGCCTAAGCAAAGCTTCTCTGTTCATAATTGAAAGAGCGGTGAAAAACTTTTCTCAAGTTGACATCGAATTGGGTAAGAAATTGACCGAAGGTTTGCGCAAGGCTGGAGTACCAATAAATTTATCTGAAAAATCTGCTCGTTTATAAAGATTCAAAATTGTTTTTATCGAGAAAAACATATTTTGCACAATTTTTTTATTCACAATAATATAATTGTAACGTTAAATTTGAATTATGTACTTATTAAATATGTATCATTCACAGAGCACATAAATATATTATTTTTTTGGAAACATGTGTTTTATATATTATACATATATAAATAAGTAGTAGCTTGTCGTGCGTTGTTTATGGCAATGAAAAGTTAAGAAAAAAGACGACTTTTTGCGTTTATTGCAAAAAACAAACTAAATAAAACTTTTTACCATGACTGTACGAGATTTGGAATTTCATTTATAATAGAAAGGTCGTCCTTTCACAGCAGGAAATGCATGGCCGTAAATCATAAAAATGCCTAAATTTCGATCATCTTTGTCCGTCATTTTAAAAAAACAAGGTAGAGGTACCCAAAAAAAGAAGTTAAAATCTCTATCCTAGAAAAAGTCTATCCCAGATCCATAAATTCGAGCTCTCGGGAAAAATGAATCAAGCTAAAATACATTTTCCCATACCAATTATTATCGAAGAGAATGACTTTCTTTTAATAATACAACCTGTTGCGTCGGGAGAGATGAATACAGAAGAAAATAAAGAAAGAAAGAGAAAAAGACGAAAAAAAAAAATTAGGATAAAAAATATACTTAGAAAAAACAAAAGTTAAAACACAAAAATGCATTAAGAATTTTATTCTAGTTCATATTCGTCTACCGCGAGAAAATCGTATGTAATTTTATTTGTACTAATCTCTAGTACTAAACACGAGTAAAAAAACGAAATGTAAAAAAAGTACAGTAATTAATTGCATAATTAATTAGATGAATTTCACTAATAAGACAAGTAGATCTATCTTGAACTAATACAATGTACAATAGAATATACGGTATTCATGAGTTATTCCAAAAAATAATAATGCACCTCGCGTGCATCTAATAATGCGTTATTAACGAAAATAAGAAAATAATTCGCGTATGATTTTAATTTATTATACGCTCAATCACTAACTCTACAACTAATTTAAAGATTATTATATATTTTTGATAGATATTTTCTAAAATTATATTTTATATTTTGTGTGTGTATATGTGCCTTCAGAAATGCAAGAGAGTATATATGTATTTTCAATAATAGCAATTTAAAATACTCTAATGCAAGAAAATTGAAGAGGATTAAAGTTAAATTCCACGATGATCACCTGTAACAGAAATAAAATTATATTAATCATACAATCAATAAACACAATTCTAAAATACTAGTCGCCAAATTAGCAGATGCACTTTTAAATTTAATTTCTTATTTATTTTTGTCCAATCTCTATTTCACGTTGCATACAATTAAAATTAAACGCGTGATTTTATATTATAATATATAATAATTAAGAAATAGAATAGCTTCAAATATTACGTTACTAAAAAAAAAAGAAAATCAAATCTACTT
>NW_014569581.1:934776-1039269 GCF_001313835.1 Polistes canadensis
TAATAAGCGTGGTATTACGTATCGCGAAACGATGTACAATGCACACACCTAACGCACACACAAGTGCAATATACACCGTGCAATCGCTAGCACAATGACAGTCGCCAATAGGGGAAAAACTTAAAACTAAACCTATACTAACCGTTTCTCATCCATACGAGTAGCACCTGGGTACACGCATAGATGAGAACGCAGAAAGTACAGGGGGGAGAAACGGGAGATTAGTACATTAGAAGCTGAAAATCCTGATCTAAAAAATATGATTAAATACACATAAATACATAACACATAAATATACATTTTTATAAAAATTCATCTAAACGGCTAGCGACTCTACAATTTATTTGATAAATAATGATTTTAAATATCTTTTATTATCTTTTAATATATTTCAAAACCTCGGACGACTCCTTTCATTAAGTTGGCTGTTCTAATAAAAGAACTGGGCTTTGAGTCACCACTTAATTCCTAGAATCTATCCGTTCGCGAATTTGGTTTGTCTTCTTGTACATTTATTTATAATATCGAAGTATCGATATATCAAAATTAATTACGATTAGATAAACTAAGTACGAAGCAATGCATGTAAGACATTTATTACATGCTTTTCTGGACGAAAATGAGTCAATTAATGCTCGATTTCATCACTATTAACCACGAACAAAATACGTAATAAAAAAGATAGTGGATTAATTAATTGCATTATTTATTAGATGAATTTAACCGATGAGACAAGAAGACCTATCCTAAACTAATATAAAATATACAATACAATATACACAATGCAAATATACAGTTTTCATGAGTAACTCCTAGAAAGGAATTATTCATGTGCTCGTCAATAATTTATTTAATTAATTACAACCAGTAACTCGTGCCGATTAGGACCTTTCATCCTCGGCATGATTGAGCACCGGAGGGACYTWMAATKTTTTKACTCACTCCGTAAGAAGTTCTACGATGGCTCCAAAACACTCCTACTTTGCAGCAAGTATTGAAGAATTTCTATGGAAGATCCATCGAAGATCCATCGAAGATTGATCGAAGATCCATCGATGATCCATCGAAGAATTCATCCCACATCTTTGATAAGGTAGAAAGTCCGTTGTCATATCTGTAAAATAAAATAGAACAAAATGATAAGTTAGTTACAATATAATCCACAATCGTATAAAAAAGAATTGAATGAAATGTAAATTTAAATTAATACTTACAATGCATTCCAATGGGATGAAACTCAATGGCATCATAGTGATGCATCTCGCGTGAATCTAATCACGCGGTATTAACGAAAATAAGAAACTATAGATGAGTTTCTTATCGCGAAACCGAAATTAAATTATACGGCGAACAACACTGACTCTAATTCGCGTTTGATTTTAATTTGTTTTACGCCCGTTCACTGACTCTACAACTAATTCAAAGACTGCTTTGCACACAGTCTATTGAAACAAACAAATTTCACACTTTATTTTAATCCCGAAACGCGTTAAATTTTAAATCTTCATTGATGCACTGAYTCTAATACGCGAACAGTCTGTGCGACTGTTTAAAGATAAAAATACAACTTTACTCGAACAAACTCTAATGCAATTACTGCATTGGTCGCAGTTAATTTAATATATAAATTGCAAAAATAGTTCGCGAACGCGACGGAATTGAAATTAACGAACGAACGTGCTTCTAATCCGTGATTTTAATTATATTTAAACGCGATCAAACACTCCCGCATATTGCTTCACGCACGATTGCAATGCACGAACACTTGCAACACTTCACTAACACTTCCAACGCTGCAATATTCCCATTATGATCTGAAACAGAAATAAAAACAAAATTATGAATATCATTATTGTAAGAAAAAATTATTATAATTGCTAAGAAAGTGTTTAAAATAAAAAGTGACTTACGTTTATTCTTCAGTGATGAATGCATGATGGGTATCCTACCCTTAGGATGACGTTGAGCACACGTTTAAAACAAATAAAAGAAACTTACGGAGTTTCTTTACCCGAGCAAACGAAACTTTTACATACGGCGTACAACACTGACTCGACTTTCCGATTCTTTAATATTTTTTTTTATCGATGCAACACACGAGTACTTCATTGCCTACGCGCTCGATTGCAATGATGTTCTGAAACAGAAAAAGAAAAGAACAATTAATATCATAGTTACAATAAAAAGCCATTAAAGTTATTATAAAAATTTTTGATAGAAAAATATACTTACTTTTAATCTTCATTGATGACTGCAGGATGGGATCCCTACCCTTATGATGACGATGAATAAAAAAAAATTAAAGAAAAAATCTGCAAAGCTGAAACATACTAAAGGTTATAGTACAATATTCCCTGTGAATCATTTCTGAAGGCAGGACACACATGAAAAGATAAAATAACATAAAAATATCAGTAAAAATATTAATTAAAAATCTTTAAATTTTTCTAAATAAAACAAAATTTGTATCAGCAAACTTAATAAAGAATAACCTAARAAATAAACCTCCTGTTATACTGTTTTATGTAATAAAAAACTCTTCAAAGTATCTAAATTAACACGAGAACGTTATGAATAAAATTATTTAATAGTTTAACGCGTCGTCAATTGTACTAGTCTTAACTTCTCAAAGGACGGAAGAGGAATGAGCATCTCTCTCTCTGTTTAACTTTGAGAGTATCGAATTTCGACTGTTTTTGTTTTTATCTCATTGTTAGCTCGAAAGTGCTGAAAAACACAAGAGACGTATTAATACGTGTTTATATGCCGAATGTTTTGTTTTCTTATTCTCTTTCTTTCTCTCTCTCTCTCTTTCTTTCTTTCTTTCTTTTTCTCCTTCTTCTCTCTTTTTCACATTCTTGCTTTTTTTCTCACACACTTTCTATTACACTTCTCTACGTTATAAAAAAAAGAGATAGACTTACCACGACAAATATAAAGGAGATAAAAAAGTGAACACAACATTAAGATTAGGTATGCATATTTGTCCTGGACTCTCCCCCAATGCTCGGAAACTTAAAAAAACAATTAAAAATAAGAATAAATTAGTACAATATAAAGAAAATCAAATATATGAGTGTATGTGTTACGAGCTACCTATACTTATGCATATATGCATGTATGTTAGTATATGTGATAAAAATCGAATTTAATACAAAATATAATTTTTGAACACATATGTAATTATGAAAAATAATTAATTAGAGCATTATTTAAAATGGTAGTAGTATCGATACCATGGAAAAAAGATGGAAATGAGAAAAAAATATTATTAAGTAACATTGGTTAGATTTGGCGCGAAACTGACATGCGCTGATGATTATATTCTCACAGATATCTTCTGAATCTTTTAATATTTCGTTTTGAAAACACTCACGTATATAAAAATCTTGCTTGTAGCTTTCGTTTGATATATAATAGGAAGGTGTAAATTAGAAAATATCTTTTAATTACCTGAGACTAACAGGACGACAAAACGTTCGTATGATCTCCAGCACCGACGTCGTGAAAAGAAAGAAGGAAAATACGCGAAAAGCTCTGATTGGCTGATCATTATTTCGGACGTTACGTGACCAATTAGAAGTTCATGTAAACTTGTAAATTCAAATTGTTACTAATGTTTTATACACGCACACAAGCTTGTCGCCACACGTACGTAACTCGGCTTTCTTCATAACCACATTAGTCAAGCTTGACATGATAATTTATACATTAAATAAATTAATAATTAATTTTATTATTCTATTCAAGTTCACAAGTTAATATTTAAAAAATAACGAAGAGAATAAAGACAATATAAACTAAAAACTTTATCACTTCGCACAGAAAAACACAATCATATAGAAAAGAAACGTCTGTAAATATCCTTAAAATAATTGATATCGTGTGTGACATCGCATGCCATCTATAACGGAATAAATTTGCTTAATCTGTATTGATGATAAAAAATCACGCATAAATGGATCTGCATTATCGATTAGGTACCAAATTAGTGTTTCAATTTCACTATATTCAAACAAGTGATCATCGAAGCTTTCTTCTCCGTACAGGTAAGCTTTAGTATAATTATTTTTTAATTGCTTAAACAAAATGTAATATACATAGAATATACTTAACTAATTTTTAAACAATAGTATATTTTTTAAACATTACATACCTATTAAAATACTTTTAATATATGAAATAATTTCGATTTCAAAGTAATAACTAGGTAAGTATGTTTAAACAAATGTACATTAATTTAAACAATTACATAAAAATGAAAAAATGCTAAAATCGAATCGTTGTAATTTTAAATTTTATTTATTAAATGCATTATTTCTTTTATACACATGCACAACGTTCGGAAAGTCATATAAACAACTTTCAATAAAAGTAATTTTCTAGAGGACAATGACTCAGTCTAACAGGAGACTTCGAAAAGGACGATACATAGATCATATATTCCTAGCTTTTCGATAACAATAGACATTCCCATCGATTAATTAACAATTATTTTAATACTCTAACGCACTTTACTTGTATCTCAGATTAATTAAAAGCATATATATTGGTTTAAATATATGCATACTTATCAAATTTTATAATATTACTTTGAATATTAAATTATTTCGATCCCATATTCCATTAGATGAAAATTTTACTATCAGATAAAAAAAAATATTTACTAGTCGATCGATTAATAACGCAAATTGAAATCATCGAATGTATTGTATTATTTTATTTCTTAGATACACATGTAAATTCCTCACCGCGTAATTAATAATGATTAGAATAGTCGATTAATTGTGAGAAGAGGTGTGTTTCAAAGATAACGTTTCGTTCGTATACATGATAATGGCTAATATTCCCAGTCGTTTTAGAACGAAAATTTCCAGTAAACTATAAAAATCTTTGAGTTACGGTTAACTCTCGGAAAGCGACTTCTTTTTTTTGGTCGGTAATATTGGTTTCTCTAAGGCAATATCTCTTATTTATGCGTATACGGTCTCTGCAGGATCTAAAAGAGTGCCGAAAAACTGTTATGGTCGAGAAATTAATGTTACAGCTAATCCCGCGTATATTCTCTTTTCTCTTTTCTTCCCTTCCTCTATCTCTATCGTTTTAAATCCGTAACATACTTCCTTTCTTTCTTTCTTTCTTTCTTTCTTTCTTCTTTCTTTCCTTTTTTCCTTTCTTTCTTTTTCTTTTTTTCTTCTCTCTCTCTCTTTTAAAAAATTAAATATTTTTTTTCTCATTTCTCAATATGTTTGCTGGTAAATGAGAGGAACATAGGACATTTTTAGCATATGATTTGGAATTTACAATTCACTGTACCACCTCTTAGGCAAAATTGTTGGAACCCATGCAATAATATATACTAGCAAACCTTCCTCCCCATTGCAATGTTCCCTACTCGAAACTTGAAAATTTGCTATCTCTCTTCTATTCGATACGTCGGAACGTGCATCACTTTGTTATTACAACACGCAAATCATCAATCGCCAAAATAGACGAGGGTTGACCTGAGAGGATGATCGCAATCGATTAGCTTCAGTCCAACGCGTTTGAATATTTCGAAGAATTTTTGGGGTCTTTCAAGAATTTCCTTAAATTTTCTGAAAATAGAAATTCTAACACTGTATACAACTAACACGACTTTTTCATTAAGAATTATGTCACATTATTGTGTTTATTGAAAAAGTAATGTTTCTTTTATCTAGATGATATTATTAGTTTATCAAAAGAGGTAAAGAAAAAATTGAAAAAGAGCTATTTTTCAAGAGAAAAAAATTAAAAAAAAAAAAAAGATAAAGACTTTTAATGATGTTAGAATGAAAAGACTTTTCCTATTCCTAGAAATCATTTGAAAGAAAAATAAAACAACGAAAAAGAAAAAAGGAGTAACATGTGTCACGCACCAGGCCCATCTTTTTGTCCGATGAATTGCGACAAACAAAAGAGTCTATTCCCATGAGAGTATTTTCAACCTTGCTTTTTGTTTCCATCAATGATCGATAATCTGACCAGACAGTACATTTTTCAACAGAAATTTAGTCTAATCTCTAGGGATACCTAAGATCTGTTGTAGAAATATCAACTTCCTGTTACCCTTTGCCATCAAGCTGAGTAAACAAGATATTTTCGATGTTTCCTAATATATCTGCATATTTTAGATAATTAACAATTGCTAAGAATCATTGGTTAAAAAAAAAAACGATACTACGAGAATCATAAAAGTCGAGTTAAAGTAATGACCAATAAAATTCATTTGTTTGAATTAATATCCTGTTTTTGTTTCGTCAAACTATAATAATTATTCGCATAACCTTTCGTTTTAGGTTTTCGTCTCATTGTCAGCACTCTCACGTATACTGGCTCACTTTTTCGTTCTCATTTTTCATATTTGCAGTATCTCGTTAATTTTCTGTAGATCGATAGGAAGAATATGTCACCATTTCATTGTGTCAATAATTATTTTACGAGCAGTATATAAATCGTTACTTCGTGCTAGCTGGAAACGTAGTCGGTAAAAATAACTAAGCATTGTAATCTTTTCTTTGTAGAAGATGAAAAAAAAAATATTTTTGTATAGGTATATGCCAACAAAAGCTAACAAATGGTATTCCTATCGATTCTATCCTTTTTGATCGTTTCGTGCATTTTCATAAACGTGCTTCTTCTGCTTTTTTCAAAAGAAATAAAAAAAAGATTTGCATTGTACCTTCGAAATTTTTTGTTGTCAATAGAAAGAAAAAGGAAAATTAAAAAAAATTTCGAAAAGTTTATTCAACTCTATTGTATGGCCGAAATTGTTTAATACTTTACTTTATATTGAAGCAACAATATTCACAGAATAGAATTAAAATTATATGTTTTTTTACGGGTAATATAAAATATTAGTAAAAAAAATATTAAACCTTTATATAGACCTGCACGTGATTTGAAAATCACGTATCGACATATTGAGATTTGTTTCTGTTTGATTTTTACCAAATATGATATAAATTTTGTTTTCTTGTTTGTCAATCTGAAATATTAAAATATATTTTTAATGTTTGAAAATTTTCCAGTTCATTGTTATTTTTTATATTTATTTAATGTTGGAATAAAACTAACTTGACACTTGGAAAAAATTGATCATTAAATTACGAAAAAATACATAAAGAAACATTTGGTATGTGTGTAATGTTGAATTATATTTTTCTCTCCTAGTCAATGGAAACATTTTCCGTTAATATCCATAGAAGAAAAGTAAGACCTGTAGAAAGTTGGATATTCATGGGGTACGAGGGATTCTTCAAGGAATTATTACAAAAGACGTATAAACTTGGTTCTCAATCCTCGAAAGCGGGGTTGATTTATGATGGTTGGGAGAACGTTTGTGTCCTAAGATTCTTGGCGCTTAGGATTCGTTTAGGATTCGTCTATCCCCACCTCTGTGCTTTTCTTTCAGGACTCGCTAAACATTCCGGTTCCTCTTCGATATTCTTCAGTTGGTTGTCTAGTCAGTTATTAGTTGACGACTCGACAACTACCAATTTATTAGGTTAAATTTCTACAACGACGATTGTTCTTCGTGTTTTCTATTTTTCTCTTTTAAAAGTTCTAACAGTTAAATCATTTAAAAAAAATTCATGTAAGTCGATATGGGTGACAGTTACTTGTTAGTGAAATTGTGTTAACGTTAAGTGTTGCTGAAGAAATAAATTTTGAATGAAATTCATTCCGACGGGAGAACCGAAATATTTCTGATCTTTACGATTTTAGAAAGAGATAGAGAGAATTCATATTTCGTTAATTATTCAATTTTACGTTAACCCGAGTTTTCAAAAAATAACGAAATGTTTGACGTAAATGTTTCTGTTCTCTTTCTTTTGTTCATACCTACGATTCTTTTGTCTTTCACGACGAACAAAAAATTAATTTTTCTTTTTGAATGTTGGTTTTTTCTTTTTTAATTCAGATAGTACTATCTACCAAAGTGACAAGTGTTAAATTCAAGTATAATGCTACCTCAGCCATATCAATACAATAGTAGTCAAGAAGAAAATCCGATGGATAATAACACAACATGGATACAATTTCATAATATTGCGCAAAATAATTCTTATTTATATGATAATGTCAATCCGAGCAACTATCTTCCCAATAGGATGAGTAACGATTATATGGGGAACGAACTAATGGAAACAACTAATACGACGTTCTTGAATACACTACCTTCGTGGTCTGTTCAATCTCGTTCAATGAATGATTACCCAATAAATTCTTTTACCGCGAATTATCAGACAGAGATGGTACCTATTCCTTATTATACTCCACGATTAGAATTTACGGTAAGTTCGGAAAATATTGATTCCTACAATAAGTGGTCTTCGATATCGACACAACAAGATCCACAAATGAATTCGTTTAGGAATACTGAAAGGAAAAGTATAAAGTGTTCTTGTCCTAAATGTATATCGGGTAATAATAGTTCAGGTGGAAAACGCATGCATAGCTGTCACTACCAAGGTTGTGGAAAAACATACGGGAAAACTTCTCATCTTAAAGCTCATTTAAGAACGCACGAGGGAGTCAAACCATTCGAATGTAAATGGAAGTTCTGCGGAAAAAAATTTACCAGAAGCGACGAGCTTCAGCGTCATTATCGTACGCACACCGGTGAAAAAAAATTTATATGTGATATTTGCAAGAAGGCATTTATGAGAAGCGATCATCTGGCGAAACATGGCAAGACTCATAAAAATAAAGAAAAGGAAAACAATTTTTCAAACAACGAACAGCCAACATTACCCGTTAATAATTTCAATTTTTCGTCAAATAACATAATTCAACAGGAAAGTGATCAGAGAGTCACGGATGGCTTAATGGTAAAAGAAGTTCCCATGAAACCGGAGAACATGGAAAATCCGGGATCGGGTAACAGTTTAACCAATTCAACCCAATATTTTTACGAGAATCCTTACGTTTAAAATCCTTACTCTATGCTTGAATATTACACTGAAAAAAACTTTATTGCAATTGTGGAAGGATTTTTTCAGCGTATATTCATATAATTGAAATAATAACAAATAAATCTCGTAAGTGAATTTAATTTATAACAAAAAATTTAATTCCCTTATTTATGTTACAAGTAGAATTTTTATAATAATTTTTGTACATAACATTACAGAAAAATTATTATTCAAATACGATTAGTATTTGGATTCTTGACGAAAAGCCACTAGAACGAGCTATAAGGATCTCCCCTTTCATAGAGACGACTTTTTACGCCATTCAACTCATGACAAGGCACGGATGTTTCAACATCTACCTTTACTGAATTGAGATGCTGACCTCGCCAAGGTGCCACTACTGCAAACAAAAAATAGGATTAGTATTTGGATCACTGATCGTTTCAAAACACGTAAAAGAATGAAGTTGTATTCATTAAGTTTATCGGAAAAATGATTTTCGATAATATCATGATAGAAATTATATTGTTCAGTAAATATTAGTAAATGTATAAGTTATATTTTATATTAATTAAAAAATAGACAGAATTTTACTTAAGATAAACTGAATATATATATATATAAAGTATAATTTTAACAAAAGTATTACAGTAAAAAAGTTCGAATTGTAATCTTATTTGTTTGAAGGACACTATGTTCGACTCTCTTCTTAAGGTTTTTTTCACTAGCTTTTAGCCTTGCTAATTCTTGGAAAAATTATTCCGATTTACTACTTAGTACCCCAGATGTCAACGTATACCTGTTCAGAGAGCCAAGGGACTAACGGGAATATTGCTGCTTGGGCAAAAATGGTAACAATAGCCAAGTTATATGCCAGTCAGGGTTGACAGGAAGAAACTCTTGCAGTTGAAATAAGAAACATCAGGTGGGCTAGCGGGTTACTATTGTATTGCGATTGACTGAGAGCTTAGCAAAGCCGCATAGTATCGAGCCGACCTTTCACATCATTCAACATTATTCACGTTTTGATGAGATTTATTTCAAAAGAGATTAACGAGATAAAGCGTAGATATCCTTCAGAATTCTTACGAGTTTCTCGAATGAATTTTGATCTGTTAGGTGTCGTGAGGCTAACACACATACATATAGCTAAAATCAAATTACGAGCGTAACGAAAAATCAGGGATCATTTGGTAAAAACATCTCGGTTCCCATTATTTTCTCTTGTTCTCGTACTCGTATTATCCAAAAGAAAACAAAAAAAAAAAGAAGCAAGGTATATACAAGGAGGACGATCGAGATAGGCGTTCGCGTCGAATTTGTGTTGTTGAAAATGACTGAATTTAAGTACGTGTGATTTTATAAATAAACAAATTGAAATTAATAGGTCTCTTTGATCTTATTGTTTTAATTACTGTTTTTAAAAACCAGATTAAGCGACTAGACGCGTTCTCTAGTGACAATAGAAATCATTCTTTCATTGTGAATATTGTACCCACATTTATAACACGGCGATTGTTCTCCTTCTATATAGGTTCCATGGTAATTATAATAAAATAAATGGGATAGTCCGATTGAGAATAGATCATATTTCTCGTAGTTGATGTGGCAGAGTCGATGGTTGAGTCGTTTCTCGCTCTCGCCGATAGATGGTGCCAGAGTGAATGGAAAGAATCGAGTTAGAGCTATTAAAGGGGCGGCGCGATATGGTCCCGGGCTTGAGGATTCATGGCTGGCGCGGGTAAGTACAGAAAGAGAGAGAGAGAGAGAGAGAGAGGCAAGCAAGCAGCGCGAGCCACGAAAACGGAGAGTAAAAGAAGAAGACACCCGGGTGAGAGACGCGGAGCAAATTAAAGAGGGAGAGAGAGAGAGAGAGAGAGATGGTCGAGAAGGAACAGGAGGTGGAGGAGGTGGAGGGAAAACACCAGAACCAGCAAGAGGAAGAGAAGGAGGAGGAGGAGGAGGAGGTGGAGGAGGAGGTGGAGGTGGTAGCGAGGGGGTGGCGCCACAACGATTCCAGACTCGCGTTTAACGTTGTACGAACCGAAGGAAAGCAGATTGCCGTCGTCGAGTCGAGTCATACGAGTTAGTGCGAGCACCCTCTTGGTGTAAAAGTAGAGAGAGAGAGAGAGAGAGAGAGAGAGAGAGGTGGGGCAGATAACGAGTAGGTGCGCGAGAGTACGTGCCTCTCTCTTTAGCGCGTTACGCGTGCTCCCTCAGTGCGAGAGCCTGCAAGGAGCCGCGTACACGCGTTTTCGCGCGTGCGACGGATAACCGCGAAACCGAACACGCGGAGAGAATATACGTCAAACAAAAATAGACGAAGAGAGAGAGAGGGAGAGAGGGAGAGGGAGAGAAACAGAGATAGTGCCCAGACAATTCGGAAAGGGAAGGAGGACATTATTATTCTTTCGAACATTTCATATGTACGATCATTATTATCATCATCATTATTATTATTATTATTGTTATTATTATTATTATTAATTTAATTAAACACGCGAGTGAGTTACATTTGTTCATTTTGCTTATAATCGTAATGAATAAATAATAAACGTGATTCCTAACTTGTTCGGATTTTCGCGAATAACGTGCGAATGGATTGCATCGGGTTTGGATTGTTTTCTTCAAAGTTTTTCTCCTTCTCCTTCTCCTTCTTCTTCTTCGTTGTCTTTTTCTTCTTCTTTTTATTCTTCTTCTTCTTCTTCTATTTCTTTTGTGTGCCTTTAACGCACGCCGTAAGAACGTTCGAGCTTATTGGAAATAGTTTGTAGTTTTGAAAGAAGTGCAGAGACAGGATATATTATCGGAGTTTATTAGCGGACTACCACTCGACAAACTGGACGCAGAGCTCAGTAGCGGCGGTGGCCGCAGGGCTGCAAGCCCTTCAACGATTCTTGGCAGTATAAACGTGAGTCCACATTTTCATACGTTTACTACACGTGCACACATGCGTGTTTTCGATATTACTTGACAATAGTATTGACATTAACGGTAATGCGAGAAACCATAAAACATGACTCATGGTATTGTAGAAAGAGAGGGAGAGGGTAAAGGAAAACTAGCGAATTAATTATATTACACATATGTACATAATATTACGATTAATTGCAGAAATCGTATTATAAGTAAGGTATGTATATAAATAGATTGTATAAGTAGAATTATTAAGAGAATGAGGTATTTCAAATTGTCAGCAAAATGAAACATCACGAAACGTAAGGCCGCGCACGAATGATACGCGCAATCTAGAAAAATATGATTGAAAAAGTATAACTAAAGAAAAAAGAAACATAAGAAATTAAGGAGAATGCAGTAGGAAAATGATTTGATATTATTAGAGAAGATATTAAAAACTTGTGTATATAATTATTAGATCTCTGGTTCTTTTAAGATGTTATTACTTTAAGATATTTTACGAATTTTAATAAAATTATATCTAACGTTGCTTACTTCTTAAAATAAAAAAATTAACTAAAGTTAATTATAAAACGTCGATAATATTATACATAGGTATACGATAGAAAGTTGTCACCGAATAGATTTCACATTTCTTTTAGTAACAGACGAATATTTATCGATCTTTCGTAAATTATCTTTGGTCTTGTAATATTCTCGATTGGAGTTAGGGTTTTGTGTTCGTTGAGCGACGAAACGAAATCGTGGATAGCGAAATGGAGCTTTGGCACGCGAGAGACGAACCTAAACTCTAGACTTGTTTCAAACTGAACGCGTTATGCGAATCGACGGTCTGAAGAGAAAATAACAACAACACAACAACAAAAAAAGAACAATAAATAAGAATGGAACTGTTTATGTGCGGGGGCGAGTGAGAAAGACAGACAGACAGACGGAAGAGAAAAAGGTAAAATGAAAAAGAACATGGTGTCGGCACTTCGCTGACACACCCCCCACACAAATCTAATTAATTTATATCTTGAGAGAGGCGCCATCGAGAAGACCTCTGGCTCCGACTGTCCGAAAAGAAACAAAGGAGAGAGAGAGGGCCCAGTACCTTCGCAGGACTCCTCGACTTCCCTTTCAAGTTAATACCCTTTTTCGAAGGATACTCCCTCCTTTCTTTCTTTCTTTCTCTCCCTCTTTTTCTCATTTGATTTAGCTTTATTTTTTGGCGATAATCAATTATTTTTGAAGAATTTCGAATAAAATATCAATGACACACGCCGATAACTTATTATGCGCCTCTTTTTATATAATAAAATATATTAATACTTATTTATTTTAAATTTTATCTTGTAAATCATCGATCGACAAAAAGGGAGAATATAAATTTTGACAAAAAAACAATATTTAAAAAAAAAAAAGAAAAAGGATCGTCTCTCGAAGAAAATAAAAATGAATAAAAATGATGGTTAAGACTTTACCAGATGGGAGAACGAATTCTCAAGATAAGCTGGCACCTCTTTCGCGAGTTCGAGCAGCTGTTCGAGGATTATGCAACGCCTCGGGGATTAAGACATCAGGCGTTTTTCGATGGACAAAGGAAGACGACCATTTCTCTTTTTCCGTTCTTCTCGATCATCAAAAATGACGATTTAAAAAAATCAAAACAATAAATAATAACAAAGTGAGAACAATTTCTATAAAGATTTACATAAATATATTACAGTAAGTATGCACTAAGCTATTCTCGTTGCATACTGTGCAAAACTAATTGGTGTTAATCGTTCATAATCTAGGGTACTTAGTACAAGGTAATCAACGTATTAAACGCGCTATTAACTAACATAACGCTAATATCAAAGTTTTCTGTCTCTTTATGTTAATTGCGGGATTATCATTTCTCGAGGCCAAAGTATAGGGCCATCGCTCATAAAATGTTCTTGTGTGTGTGTTCTTCATGTGATAAAAGCGTTGAGCGAATAAGAAAAAAGAGAAAAGAAAGAAATGTTATCTTTAAGTGGGACCCCTCTGAACATTATTTTTCATAGTTCTCAAGTCCGCGGTTTTTTTTGAAGGAAAAATGACGACGAGTCAGTCGATGCACGGAAACGAAAAAAAATAGAAAGAGAGAGAGAGAGAGAGAGAAACTGATGAAAAAAAGGGGGCCCCCGGCGGCATCAACATCGATAAAGACTGGAAGCCGTTTCGTAATCGCGGCCAAGATCATTTTCTGCACGACTGCTCGGGAAATTAGATCACCTACCTACCTCTCCCGTCCCGTCTCGTACCGGTAGCGAAAGAGAGAAATCTAGGCAGGTTTCATCGGACGATGCAGGAAGAACTTCTTCTTCCTCTTTCTTCATTATCTACTTCTCCTTATTCGAAGAACCCCACCCTTCTTATTCTTCTTCTTCTTATTCTTTATTATCTCATCTTGTTTCTCTTGTTCCTTGACTTGAATTTATCCTCGTCATTGATTTGTCGCCGATAATTTAGTAATTAACTACAATTTTATTTATTTGTTTTTCCCTTTCTCTCTCTCTCTCTCTCTCTCTCTCTTTTCGTACGGATCATCGTTAATGGATGTACGGTTTTTAACTGTGTATACCACTCGACTTATCGCATACTCGCTTTTCTTCTTTATTTTTTTATTAATCCTCGAACTAATCATACCACAAATGCGATAACAAGTTTGATACATTATTAATACCGTTACACTTTTTCCACCTTTCTTTTTTCTTTTCGTTTTCAATCTTTGCGACCAATTATATATCTCAATCCCCCTCCCCCGTTCTTCACTGTCCTATTAAAATCAATATTATTTTAATACCGTTTAATAATCTTTGCGACTTTATTCTTTAACATTCGAAATTAACTCAATATTTTTCTACGATAATAATTAATATTTTCTTTTTTGTCGAAAAAATGATAGGTAAAGAATAAATTAAATCAAAGCGTATCAGCTTTATTTTTATTGTCTACGATAATCGATCAATCGATCGATTACGTATTAGTTTATCAAAATTCTGTGTAAAACAATCGAGAAGATTCGAGGATTATCCAGCGGCAGCTCGTGGCGTGGAGCGCCGAAAGATCTTTCCACCACCACCACCATCAAAGGATCGTTTCATCTTTCTCACTCTCGCGATACCTCGAGATCTATCTCGAGCCCTTTCTCCTTCCCTTCCCCTTGCCCCTTGCCCCATGTTCCTTCCCTTCCTCTCTCTTTCACTTTCTCTCAGTTCTCCAATTCTCCTTCTCCTTCTCCTTCTGTTCTTCTCATCTTTCTCTTTGGTTCTCGGCTCCTCGGACTTCGCTTTTGGCTCGGGCCGGGTGTAATCGGTTCTCCGAAGCCAGGGCTCATTATCGACCCGTCGGCCTAGCAATTACCTGCGAAGCCTCTTTCAACTTCGTGTGTGCCAGCCAGAACACAGTTTCCGAGTCTTCGCGAGGCCTTCCGAGATCGTTTGAGGATCGAAACGAAACCGTCTTATATGTGTGTGTGTGTGAGAGAGAGAAAGAGAGACAGAGAAAGAAAGAGCGAGAGAGAGAGAGAGAGAGAGAGAAGAAGGAAGACCAACGGGAGATCGTAAGGAACAGGAAAAGAAGGGAAAAAGGGAGGCAACATCCCTTTCGCGAAAAAGGGCTCTCTTCTAACTCTGTACGATTATCTTGTACGAAGACGCGCTTGGACGATCGCTGATAATTACTGGACGTGCTCGGTAGTATGCAATAATTGCCGAGGTTGCCAACTTCGCGCCAGTTTACCAGGAAGAATCTTACCTATCCTAAGAGAATCTTGTGGGGAATATTTTCTCGAGAGAGAGAAAGAGAGAGAGAGAGAGAGAGAGAGAGGGAGAAAGCATAACTTTCCAATTTATCGTCTCATCGTTATTATAATATACATATATCTATTTTTCTTTCTACTTGTTTGCCGAAATCAACTATATTCTCTTTTATAATCAATTTTTGACAATGATTCATTATTATTATAGTTTAATGAAAACAACAACAAAATATATATTATGATATCGCTTAAGAGGGTAATAAAAGATTTCACTCTCTCTCTTTCTCTCTCTTTGGAAGTTTTCATTCGTAATAAATAAAGTAAAGAAATTAACACGATACTTACGATCTGTAGTGTAGGGTAATCGATCGCGCAATTACGTCGTTGCACAAACGTGGTTTTTTTTTTTATTATTTTATCTCGACGTAGATATATCTTGAACAAAATTTATTAAATGATCCGATTTTTTTTTTTCTTTTTCTTTCTTTCTTTCTTTCTTTCTTTCTTTCGATCGATCGATGAATATTATTACTCCGCTTTAGAGATATTTTCGAGATAAAATATGTGGTCGAGGGGAAAAGGAAAAAGAAAAAAAAAAAGGAAAATAATAAAATAAAAAAATAAATGCATAGAAATAATAATTCTTGGAAAATAACGGAACGATCGTGTGAGAATGTCGTTCGACTTCTTGGAAAAGCCTTCGAATCGAGCCCTCGGTTATATCGTGAGAGTAGAAGCTTAACGAAGGAAAGAGGAATTCCCGACAAAAGGCAATTTTGTTGGGCGGACGAGGGGGCCGGGAGAGGGGCCGTGGGGGGTGGNCATAGTTTCTTGGTGTACGAAGTAAATATCTGCACATCGGTAATTAAATTCGATTCGACTGCAGAACACGACGAGGGTCCGTGGGGGGTGGGGGTGGGGGGTAGTTTGACGATTGCGCAGACTACTCGCATGATCTCGGCAAACGCAAAACGTACGTCTCTTTGTCGCTTTCTCCGCGCATTTAAACACGCGACCAAACCTAAGGCACCCCGTCCTCTCCCCCCTCCTCCTATCTCCCCCTCCCCCCGGTGCTTACGTGTGTTCTCCGTTTATCTGTAGCCGGAAGTTTGGAAAACTTCCTCTTACATCTGTATCAACAACGAATGAAGAAATATATTTGTAATCGTACAACCAATGATATTTGCCGTTAGATACAATTTAATATGTTATTGATGATAGAATGTGGAAAAAGAAAAAAGAGAAAAGAAAAGAAAAGAAAAGAAAAGAAAATAAGGAATTATAGGAGTAACATATTTTATAAGAAACGTAGATCATCGTTTCAGTATCGAGAGATCATCGGAGAATGGTTCAAATGATTATTCTCTTCCCGTCGTTAATACCAACATTAGATGTTGAAAATAGTAAATTATTCGAGATAAATAGATAGATTCCTATCCTTATAAGATCTTTTATATATTTTTCAATGTTTTTTATATTGTATTTCTTTTGTAAGGTGAAATATGGAAAAATTGATCGATTATATAAAATATATATATACATCAATGAGAAAAAAGGAGATACCGTTAGGGAGAAATTTTGTACATATTACATCGTAAATTCGATCTCGTAAGTATATCTAAAAAGAAAGTTACATACATCATATATATACGTACACGTATGCATATATTGTATGTATTTTGTTGTCTTTTTTCTTCATTAATCCTATCGTTAGACGATCGCAAAAGTACCGTTATGCTTCATTTACTTTAAACGCACATAGCGTAGTAGAAACGCATTTATATAAATCGATTATCTGTTTTTTACGAGAGTCGACTCTAACGAATGTATTTCTTTATTTATTTATTTCTTTTTTGCCATCGTTAGAATTCGTTACTTTGACGTATGCCGTTAGAATTCGTTTCGTATTTTATTTCTCATTCTTTAGAATTAAGAAGTTTGAATAGTCTTTGCGAATCCCACAGTGAAGTTTTTGCAGGACGACGTTGCCCCCCCGCCCCCTGTTCTAATGGCGTTGGTATTGGTATTGGTAGTGATGGTGGTGATGGTGGTGGTAGTTGTGACGGTGGTTCTTCTCCCTTCTTGTTTCCCTCTCGGTAGCGCGGATTAATTAAGCGGCGACGAGGTGCGCGCAAATTAGCGGCACTGTTCGAAATCGGGTGGCGTTTCTGTGCAGAACGCTGGAAAGCAATTAGGTGTCATTACCGTCGCCCGTTAACGTCTACCGAAGAGAAAGAGAACAAAAAAAAAATAAAAAATACAGAGAGAGAGAGAGAGAGGAGAGTCCGGATTCAGTTTGTTAAAACGATTATTTTTATTGTCCTTTCCGGCCAGCTTCTTAGAAATCTCGGAAGCAGAATTGTTAAAGACCCACGAGATCCAATTCTGGGGGCATACTTTGTGTCTCTCCTCGTGTTTCCTTTTCGATTCAAGATATACACGATTTTTCACGTTAAATACAAATTTATTTTATATTATGTTGCAAAATGCAAACAATGATTATACACTTTTCATAGATCGTGGATTATCTTTTATTTTTTTTTTTTTGCAAAATTTCTAAACATAAACGACGTTCTTTTGTCAGCTTATTAACGTCCATTTACCGAACAGGTAGAATATAATCGTGCGATAATGTGTCCCCAACATGCAAAAAGCTTTAAATATATTGTTAGTAATGTATACATATATATATAGTTAAAGTAGGTGCCTTATCTGTTAACGAGACTTAAATGTTCTTTTACTAGCAACCTTGTTTGTAAGTAAAGTGTAGTATAAAAGTTATGAAATCGACGCGTTATATATTTTTGTTCAACTGTAACGAGTCGATTTTTTGTTTTAAATAACATTTAACACATTCCGACAAATAGCAAATATTTAAATTACACATTATTATTTGAAATAAGATTATGTTACTAATCGATGCACCCGAATTATATTAATACTTAATTCATATAAAATCCGTCAATTTTCTTAATTATTTTACACGATCATTTAAAATCATAGTAAGATCTCTAAAAAAAGAAATAATTAATGCATTGATTATCGTAACATAAGATAAAAAGATTTACGTTTGAAAACACGTTCCTTCGTCGAACCTGACTTCGTCTTAGTATTTAACCCGAAGTCTCGTTACGAGAACGCATTCCAGGAAGGGAGAGGCACGAATTTCTGGAATTCGGAGGTTGTCGTTCGAAGTTAACTGGATAACGCAATGAATTTATTGCACAAAGTGACGACGTGCCGTGCCGGCACCTAACTTTGGCCCGCCTATGCAGTTCATTCCGAAAAAAGTAATGAAAGGGAGAAACAAACAAAAAAAAAAAAGGAAAATGTGCAGTGTCAAATCGTTTCAAAGTTAACGAAGTTAACGAGGTTAAATGTTATTGGAAAAAAATTCTAAAGAAAACATCTAAAAATTTTTCTAGATAAAATTAAATTTTAAATATTCATTATTCATCTCGAGTCAATTGAAAAAAAAAAAACAGATTGTCTTTATAATTAGATTAACGAACATTTAATTTTAATCTTTTCTTCTCCGTGAATTTATTGACACGAATTTAACATGTATAATATATATGTACATTAAATATATATATTGTAATATATATATATAGTAATACGTATACGTGATGTGGCGTTGATGCAAATTGTACGGTGATGTTGTATGCTCGCGGGGTTCGTATCAGTTAGGCGACTTTAATCACTGTCGAGGGATCTCTTAGATAGCGCTGACTACGTTTTAATTACTCGTCGCATCTTGGAGAATGTAAAATGACATCAAGATGGCCGATAGGATTGAGAACGCGATGAGCGGTCAACGCTCTTTACAAGTTACTTCAAAAAGGGAGAAACAAATAAAGCAAGATAAACAGAGAGAAAAAGAGAGAGAGAGAGAGAGAGATATGGAAATGTTAAGAAAGGGTATAGGTGAGAGAGAGAGAGAGAGGATACAAGGAAGGAAAAGAGAAAATGACAAAACACAAAGATAGATAGATATATATATATATATAGAAGTTTGCTTAGTTTTCTTATTGTTAGACCTCCACAGTTCTTAATCATGCCCGACATAAATGCAAATAAGACCGATGCTCGCAATTCGCATAGTCACCGATAGGCAATGCCGATAATTTTCTTCCGCCTTGAAACATTGTATTTCTCCTTTTTTTTTCTTTTTTTTTTTTTTTTTTTATCTTTCGGACTTTACTTAATTTCCCCGGCAGTTCGTTCTAGATAAAACTTTATTAACCGGAATTGATTTTTATACGAGATGAATTAACGTCCCGTTCGCGTTTACGTGTTGGTAGTAGTAGTAGTAGTAGTAGTACGTGTGCGCGCGCGTGACATCGCGCGGGCCCATCGTAAACGCATAATTGTTACTCTCAGGTGCGAATGAATAACTGCGCTCGTAAAAGCTTACTCTACAATTCTGTACGTCGTTCTTAATATGCGGAGACTATAAACCTTCGGCAAAAATATATCGTGGTTATTGTTATTCGAGAATTACGATCGTATCCGCGCTTCACGCACTCGCGCCACTCCCACCTTCGTCTCTTATTTTCATCTTCATCGGTTTATTTTTTGTTGTCACGTATCCCATGGAATAGAGACGATTTAACACAAATATTTGGATAAATTTCAGTATTTCAATGGATTCATTCAAGGGGAAAAAAAATGCTTATCATCGATGGAACATTTGTTACGAGTTGTTACAGGAGGTTTGTTCAACGTGAGAGTCGTGAAATTTCTCTTTCGACTATTTTTTATATTTTGTCTCTCTCTCTTTTTGTTCTTTGTTTCTTTCTTCTCTCTCTCTCTCTCTCTCTCAGCTCGTTCATCTTAGGCCCTCATGTCAGCGTTCGAGAAAACGCACGCTTTTACCTACAACAACATCAGCACGAAGAAAAGGGACTCATCATCGTTCTACCTGAAAATTGACCTGCTCGCGTGTCCGCACGGTATATGACCTTGAAGCGATTAACTCCACGGAGGGACCTAAATTTGTTCTCGTAAGACTTTCTTAACCCTTCTACGCGCTCTCTCGGCAGCTCTTTCACATCTCATTCTTTTCCACGAAGGGTCATCTTTTTGCTAACGGATGACTATCCCACGTATAGATAATTTCATCGTAGTCCCTTAAAAAAAAAACAAATCTCTCGATATAGATACCTACCTTATTAGAGAATGTATAATATTATTTCTAATACGTGCGAAAAACGATCATTTGAATAATAAAATGTCGATCTCTGGTATATTTGAAATAGAGAAAAATACAACAAAAAAAAAAGAAGAAAAAAAATAAAAGAAAGAGAAATTCCCACGTAATCGTAGGTATAAGTGAAGTAGAGAGAGGATAATTGTGGCTTCGTAAATATTGCAACATAATACTCGGTCGTGGAAGTCAATAGACGTGCATATAGGTGCAACGTTTCGCTCGTTCGTTCGTTCCTTCTTCTTCTTACATTTCTTCGTTCGAGTTCGTCGTTTTATTTGTGGAAAACATTACTTTCAAGTTATGCGTGGAAAACGAGGTAATTGTACGCAACGTTTGCAAATGTAACGGATACATCATGATGCTTCCGCTCGTAAATCCAATGAATTCTTATTATATATATATGTATGCAGGATCCCACATGCGATATACATTTCTGTTCGATTATTTCAACTATATTTTAATAAAAATCGCTTTCTCTTAATTTCTTTTGATCTGTCTGTCAAACGTTCTAGATAACGAGTAAATGATGCACTATTAATAATACCAGATGTGACAAGATATTAGAATCCAGTTTGAGATTGAAGTTACCTCGAAATAATACAAAAAAATAAGGCAAGAATAAGTATATGAATATTGCATGCAACTTGATATCGATGGTTTACGTGGTCGTTGTGGAATAATCTGGTAGATAA
This sequence comes from Polistes canadensis, assembly GCF_001313835.1. Lineage (NCBI taxonomy): Eukaryota > Metazoa > Arthropoda > Insecta > Hymenoptera > Vespidae > Polistes > Polistes canadensis. Next base: position 956,311 of record NW_014569581.1, read on the forward strand.
TATTCTTTATTTCTTTCTCCCCCCCACTCTCTCTCTCTCTCTCTCTCTCTCTTTTTCTTGCTTGCATATCTGATGAATCCCGTTTGCACACATTCTTCCTTGCATATCTCTCGGATATCTTAATACAAAATTCAAAGAAAAGAAAAGGATGGTTTAATCTATTCCAAGATTGATAAGGTAGAATATATAGAACAAGTTTCCACTTGCGTCATTCTATTTTTTTTTTTTCTATTTCTCTATATAAGAAACTTATTGACAGATTGAAGTGGCTATTCCTGACCACAAAGTTGCATATACTTATGTAAATTTTATTAATTAATTCTACGGAGAAAATATTTAAATGATAAAAGCAGATCTAATGCTCAACTATAAACTATGTATATATATATATATATATATTGACATGTATCGTATGTTAATAATCAAAACTATATCAATGTATTTCTTAAGTTACATTTTTTGTGTCTCATATAATATTCATTCTGACATACAAGATTTAACTTGCACTTTTTTTTTTGACTATCCAAATAGTTATTCAAATATCATATAATCAATCAACTATATTAGTAATATTACACGATAAAATAAAAATTAATATACGTAATCTTATGCTGATACGTCTTTTAAATAATTAATATTAGGACTCAAAATTTATAATACTTTTTTACTTGGAAATGAATGCTCTTTTAAACTTCCATTAAAAAATGGGGCATTTTATTTAAGAAAAGCAAGTTGTATGCCATATCATGCTCATTTGGACTCCATGTAATCATTAATAGAAAAATTTTGTTTATTGTACAATTTAGAAATTATTCGAGGTAATCAAGCTAGGTATCTCATCTTGTATAATGAACTAATTTAGTGGATACTTATCATTTTAAGTATTTATGTAGTATCGTGATACGAAAAATATCGAATAATTGATATGAATATTATCAACACATAAAAATATAACGTAACTTGAATGTCAGTACGAACAAAATGGAAATACAATGACACAGCTTTTTTTGAAATAATAGTCAAAAAGTAACGGTATTTAAATACATTTTACATTAGTTTCCTGATAATATACAACGTAAATGCTCTCCTACGTGAAAATTTCAACTAAAAAAAAAAAAACAAAAAACAAAATAAAACCGAAAGAAAGAGAGAAAGAGAGAAAACATAACATTTATGATAAATATAATACCAATAATAATATAATAATAAATGTATGAAAGACACACGCGTGTTTCAATCGCAAAATACTTTCCTTGTGAAAATTAAAAATACTTTAAATAGTAGTTTCAAAAAGTAATTTTTAAATAAGAGTCTTTGGAAAAAAAAAAGGTTCTTTTAAATATTGTCGAGAGATAATGAAATGTCGAACGAAAGAACGAACGAACGAAGTAAATATCTACGTTAAATATAGTATACATATCTTGCAACTGGTTCAGGACTGATGAAATTAAGCTCGATAATTATTTATCTGACAAGTGGTATTTGTAAAAGACAAAAAAAAGAAATAAAAGAAGAAAAAAGAGTAATAAAAATATTAAAGAAAATTATCGATCAACAAGACGACTGTCGCCAACATTGTCGTTAAAAATCAATCTAACTGGACTCGCAATGACGTTGGCGTTGTTTCGATTGTCTCATAAACGATTTTACATAATCATAGAGAAACACGATCGAGAAAACGATAAATTGACACGGTGGCTTCGTTCATTATCGGTCATAGTAAGCAGTCATTAACATTTCAAAACAAATCGATGTTGCAAATATGCATATAAACATTTTTTTATTTGTTGTGAATTTTATTCGACGAAATTGTATGCATGTGTGGTAAATACATACAGGTACATACTTTACAAACCTGTTAGCCTTGCAATATGATTTACGTTCGTGTCCAGAGGTTTGCTGCATTAGAAGAAAAGAGAAAAATCTTAATTAAATTTTGCAACTTTATGCATTGGTAAGAATAATTATAATTTAAACGATATTCAAATCCACGAACTGTTCGTTTCTGCGATTCATTTATTCTTACGATTCGATGAGTTTGAAATTCCATAGAAAACGAAGAATTTGTTGAAACGTAGAATGAAAAGGAAAGAAAAAACGGAAAAAGGAAATGGTAGAATGTGAGGATAAGAAGATGAAAGAAAAGTAGTAAAGGTAAAGGAAAGTAAAGGGAAGCAAGTTGCATTCTGACGTGGCGTCGTCACGACGAAGCGGTTTATATGCAAAGTAGAACGTGCTACGAAGAAGTAAGAGAAGGAAGAAGGAAAAAGGGGAAGAGTGGGAAGAGGAGAGAGATGAGGAGAACGAGAAGAAGAAGAAGATGGAGATGGAGAAAAGGGAGGAAAAGAAGGAAAGTCATCGAATCCCTTTTGGCGAACTTACCTGCTAGGCTTCCGCGTAACAGAGCTACCAGTAGTTGTCTGATCGTGACTCTTTGCGGTGAGCCGACAGAAAACATCGTCATTATCTGCCTTAAGGTCCGCGTATACCGACGAGCGAGAACTTATGGCAAGCACGCGATCCACGGATTTCTTGGCGCGTCCTTGAATCACGGTTTGGTCCCGCCAACGCTTTGTCGTATCGTTTCCATCGGAAATACTAGATTTCATTTTTTATCATCCTATTTTTGTCCCTCTTACTATTGAACTTTTTTCTTTTTTTTTCTTTTGTTGTTTTTTACCAACAGAAAAAAATTTCAAAGATGAAATATATTCTTTTAAATAAAATCAAACATATATATATATATATATTAGGGTGGTCCTTAACAGGGGTGTTTTCAAATTTCTTGGCTCCCAGGGGCTCAAAAGCTTCCAAATCTATGAAAAAAAATTCTCTGAAAATTTGAGCTCTTAATATCAACTCTAAGTTGTCCGCATTCCAACCTAAGTTTCTTATGGAAATAATATGAGAGAAATTTCCTTCGTTATTTAGAATTTTATTATTCAGGAATAAATGGATCTATCATAATGAATCATACATATTTTCATGGAGAATTTAACGCTCTAAAAAAAAGGTCTCTTATAATTTTTCGCTAAATCTATTAGTTTACAAGTTATTTGAGCTTAAAGTTTAATTTTTATGTAACTATTAATATCATTAAGNAAAGTTTAATTTTTATGTAACTATTAATATCATTAAGTATGATTATTAAGTAAATAATTATATATTCAAAATATATTAAATATTTCTTGTAAAATTTTTATTTATGATCCAAATAATCAAATATATAATAATTTTATAAGAAATATTATATACGAATAATATATATTTACGAAGAAAATATATCGAATGATGATCGTGGTCATGTACTTAAACGTTGTCGAAGGGATTTGAAAAGTAAGAGTAAAGGATAACTGTATTCCCTTCTTTTAATAACTTCAACGCAACAGGACCGACAATAAGAAACAGAATAGAGTCCTGTCGGAAGAAATTTCGTTTGTCCTCTCTGATCGTGATTGACGCACACGAAAGAGACTAATTGCGTGTTTTCGTCGCGTGACCAAATCCGAACGATGCAACATAGAGAAAAGAAAGAAAGAGAGAGAGAGATAGATAGATAGAGAGAGCGTATACACATGATCGTTCGTTCAAGCACACATACACACTAGGATGTACAGCACGCGTGCGAAAGGCCGATGCACGCGCATGTTTTCACTGGGATCCAGGAAGAACGCTCTCGACACGACCACCATACGGCAATTAAGTAAAAGGAATGAATACTACCTTCTATTGGGTACTTGATTTATGAAAAAAAATTGTTACGACGATTAGAACACGTTCGAAGGATGGAGAAAGAGAAAGAATGAAGGAGAAAAAGTGAGAAAAAGTGAGAAAAAGTGAGAAAGAGTGGAAGACGGAGAGAGATAAACAGTGTGCACGTTCGTTTCTATGTTATATACTTGTACAGATTCAACGTACTTACATACTTATATATATATATATATATACACACACATACATACGAAGGTACTTACATACGTACGATCGGCACAGCGCGTTGCTATTTTCTATGATAATAGGCTAATCATATACGATCGCCTAGAGACAGAGCAATTACCGTAATCGTTGTTATTACCTTGATACGTCTACTACCGATCGCTGTTACAGAACGTTAGTGGATAATTACTTTGGATTATTGGACCGCCGTCGAAGGTTCTCGTTATCGTTTTTACTTCTCTCCGATTCGGGAGACCGCTCCCTTCGAACTCGCTTCCTTTTTTTTTTTTCCTTTCCTTTTCCTTTTACTTGTCCTTTTCTTATTTCTTTCCTTCTTTCTCTTTTTCTTTTCTTTTTTCTTAATCATTTTTACGACACTCGATTCGTTGGCGAGACCCATTTTAACGATTTTTAGCTGTTGCGAGAAGAGAAAAGGGTTGCGAGAGAAAATCGTGCTTTCCTTTGCAGAAAAATTCTTGAAAATTACGAGAAAGGACAACGCGTCAGCAAGTGGAGCTAGAGAATTTCAGATAGAGAAAGAGAAAGAGAGAGAGAGAGACAATTGCAGAGCATCAATTCTCGTTCGCGGTCACGTTTGCCCAAAGTCCTTCGATTCCTTTTCTCTCTCTCTCTCTCTCTCTCTCTCATTCTCTTTTCATCTCGCTCGACAACCCCTCGAATCTTCCGACCCTCCGGCAGATTCGATAGCATTCGCCGACAGTACCACTCAAGGAAACCAAAATGGTTACCGTGTCAGCACTTCTTCTGCCGCCGTCGTCGTTTTACCCTCGGCACCTTTTACTACGATGCGTAACCCTACGACGCCTTCCTGAAACATTTCCTAAGAATTTCGCGAAACGACCCATCCACGTTTTAAACCCTCACTCCTATTCTAATCCTCCAAGTTTCACCTTAGAAATTTTTTTCTCTCCTACGATTAAAAAAAGAATGAGAAAGAGAGAGAGAGAGAGAAAAAAATTGCAAGAATTCGAGTATCCAACTGAAGTATAATTTTATTCGTAAAAAAATTTTTATATACCAACAGTAAAGTATAATATAATAAAAAAAAAAGAAAAAGGGGGGAAAAAAAAACGTAATAACAAATTAAAACGCACGTATTATCTACTCGGTATATATCGCGTGTAATACAAAAGAATATTACTCTTAGCAGTTAAACCTTCATCTCGAAGCACCTTTCTTCCATCGGACCTGCCAAGATGAAAGAAAGATAAAGAGAGAGAGAGAGAGAGAGAGAGATAGAGAGAGAGAGAGAGGGAGAGAGAGAGAGAGGGGGAGAGAGAGGGAGAGGAAAATAAGAACGTTTAGGATAACTCTTGGTCGAAGGGCTGGATAATAATCCAGACCGCATACATCTTCCGTTACCGTTGCAGCCACGCTGCAGCCAATTAATCCGGCAATCACGAACGGTGCTCCGCTCCATCTGCTTTATTTGCCATTAAGGAAGGAAGGAAGGAACGGGCATTACGCGGGACTACTCTGTTGCATCGAGGAGGATCGACTCGAAGAGAGAAACCGAGAGAAACTGAGATATACCTACGGAGAATAAAAAAGATGACAGAAAATGGGATAAGGTTGATACGCGAATCAACTGATTTGGTTTTAATGCGAGAAGATTTTTCTGTCTATCTCTATATCTCTCTCTCTCTCTCTCTCTCTCTCATTCTTTTTCTTTTTCGCTCACGTACGTAGATACATCCGTTCCCTTTCCTGCAATCTCAATTTCATTGCGTACCGATTCGTTTCCTGCCCCTCATGAAATTTTTACCAATCTTCGACGGTCCTTCGTTAATGATCCTTCGACTCCACCGCCATTTTCTCGTCAATTTCTTCCTCGATCCTTCTTCCCCCCCACCCTTTCTTCCCTTTGCTATCGTTCTTTCTAAATCTCTCTCTCTCTCTCTCTCTTTCGCTAGAATCACTTTTTGTCCTTCTTATCCCTGATTTTCCACCCTCCTTTATTTTTCTTCGTATCTTCTTCGAATGTTTCAAGCCACGTGCACGTGAAGGTCCGTTTCATGAGACTTCCACTTTGGTGGTCGACCTCGAACGCACATATACACACTAATGCACATATATATATATATATACGTACACTTATACACAAACGCGTATCCCTGTCGTCGTCGTGGTTGTCCGCAATGAAGCACGAATCGAACGTGTTCCCGCCGCAAGACTCGCTGCTCTCCTCCTCCTCCTCCTCCTCCACCTCTCTTATCTTTTTCTTCTTCTTGTTTTTTGTTCCTTTTTGCAATACCTTCGTCGCGTTCCTTTTTTTCCTCGTGAAATCGCGTGCCTCTGAAGCAAACTTGCGTAAGGAGGAGATCGCACTGACGCGAGTTCCTCGGCCACGAGGGGATTACATTCGAGGAAGGATCTATGTTGTTGTTGTTGCTGCCTTCTTCGAGACACCGATCACTTTTTTTTCTTTTTCATTTATTTTTTTCTTTCCCTTCGTACCCCTTTTTCTTTTATTTCATTCACTTCGTTCAATCTTACAACTCCGTAATTATCTCGAAGGTTCCTATCGTTTTCGCTACTTACTCTCGTTTTTTATTCTTTCTCTCTCTCTCTTTCTCTCTTTCTTTCTTGCTCCGTTTCTTTTTCGTTTTTTTTTCTGGTTCAAATTCTCGTTACAATGTTACATCTTGATACCCGTTCGAAAATGAGATAAAGAAAAACTAAAACTTATTCTACGAAATTTATTTCGTATCCTTTCTCAATACTCTTGAATGTTATTCTTTATAAATTTGATCTTTTTTTCATTTAGACGAGAACGTCGAATTCGTGAAAAGGGAGCGAGCATAAGGGGGCCCCGAGAAGAGAAAAAGACGGGGCGAGACATACGGATAGATTCTAAAATACAGCCTATCATTAACCGACGTTGCGAATAATTCAATTTATTTCTCATATTTATGACACGCGTCCCTTGAACGAAAAACATGCGCGTTTACTATTATAATATACGTAAGTATATATATATATACATATATATTTTCCTGTTACATTCCACGCGCGAACATTTATATACTTCGCGTAGAATAATTTGAAATAAACTCGTATACATGCATATATATTTCGACGAGGTTTAATTATTTTTACGAGTATGTATATAAATTTTAAGCTTACGAAGTGTCTTTTACAAAACGAGGATTACTTTAACTTCGAAAATATTCCAGAAAGCAAATCATTCGTGCTGTAAACATACAGTGGCTATTCGATAAAGCCGTACTACAACACAGCTAGTTGGAGTACCGAGAATAGTGAGAGAAAATACACGCATGAGAGAGATCCTATCTCTCTTTCTCTCTCTCTCTCACTCTCTCTGTCCGTCCCTTTGGGAGCACAAACTCGATGACTATTTTGATTCGTAGCATTCGGCATGATCGTACGCGCGTCAATGTACCCCCTCATGCAATATTGATGACCCGGTGCGGATCAAATGCCCTATGATAGCCCCCACCTATCGTTCCCCTAACCGGTATCCTGATTGCGGACCGGGTCAGAGCCACTGATTTTCAATGGATGGGAGCCGAATTTAAACTATGATTATACCCCCGCGTATTCTCTAAGTACGGGGCTCGACGTCGGGCCTAATGAAGCTTTGCCGAATTAGTCCTTTGCGAAAATTACGCGCACTTGGTCGAACTACGGTCATCCATTTATTTTATTTTATTTTATTTTATTTTATTTTCTTCCTTGATATAAATCGTACGATCGGATACGGAGATAGAAAGAGATGGATAGAGAGAGAGAGAGAGAAGGTCTTGCGTGAGAAAGACAAACTCGTATGTCGACTATTTCTCTCTTTTTTTCTCTCTCTCTGTTTCTCTGTCTCTCTCTTTCTCACTCTCACGTTCTTTTCTAATTGTCGCTCATTAGCCACCGCGATGGGCCACGTTACTATACGGGAATCGCGAGCTCGTATACGAACTCGTAAAATAACGCACGTATAGTAACGACGCCAACGTAATAAAATCGAGAATGCGATTTCAGATCAGCAGCCGGCGCCGATCTTTGCGGTACGTTTCCTCTCGGCATTTTGCCTTTAATTAAGTTAGAGGAGGATCGAACGGGTAATTTGTAAGTTTAAACGTTCGGTTCACCGTCATGATGGAGTTATTCGGAATTCTTCGATAAGTTTTAGATCTATCGATACACGATTCGAGAAAAAATAAACAATATAATACGTTTTCGAAATAACAATGTCAAAATGCGTTAATATCTTTTTTTATTCGTGTTAGAATTAAAAATTCGTACAAATTAAAATTTGTTTTTTTTTTTCTTTTACGGAAGGAAGTATCACGGAAAAAATTTTGGAATCGAAAGGTAACGTCATAAATAGCTACTCGTTTTCTTTTCGAATAAGTTTTACGAAATAGCGGCAAAAATGAACCCCTCTATACCTTAACGTAAAGTCATTCCCATTGTCTTTTTGAACGTTTACCGAACGCGTGTTAAGGTTCGTCGAACCCGACGGTAAAGTTCTACGAGCTTCGAACGGTCAGAATCGTGACGCTTCAACGAAGAATAATAATTCTTGAAAGAGAGAGACTGTTAACTAGTTTTCTCGGCCGCTTAACCCGTGGTCTCTTTTCGAAAGAATAAAGGAAACGAAGTGGTTGTTGTCATCTCCTAAGGAAATGAATAACTTTTCTCTCTCTCTCTTTTTTTCTGTCTCTGTCCTTTTTTTTTGAACAAAAAAGAAAAGAAATGGAAGAAAAGATAAAACTAAATTCGCGCATTGTCGATCGATTTGCTGCTATTCGTCGCGGAAGAAAAAAAAAAATAAAAGAAAAAAGGGCAATGGGGGGGGGGAGGGGAGGGGGAGGAAGCGCAATTAGCAGAGAGAAAATACGAAAGCGTCCAAGGTAATTTCATTCTTGCTTAATTACCGAACTTAAGTGCCACTTAATTATCTGTCGCATAGCCAACGTGAAAATGTCGTTCCTCTCAAATTACCGGATGCAATTTATTTTATTCTCATGCGAATCGTTCTCCCAGTTAAGGTACTACTACTACTATTACGACTTCGTACGCGTACCAATCGGTAATCAGTCAATGCACTATTCACAAGTATAACACATATAAGTATTATATTCAAATGTATTATATATTAGATTATTAAAAAGTAGCCTAATTGGGTAAAGGTACAGGTTTAAAAGTTTGCCCGTTTTTCTTCGTGTAAGTTAATCGTTTAGTTGGTGACGTATTTTTTCGGACATATTATGACAAAATTGCGGCACTAATTAAAAAACAGAAGCGCTATCGCGCGTCTTCGCATTTTTGGCACAATACAAGAAGAACGCGATAGCGCTTCTCAGCAATGAAACGGTTATAATATTGAAATATGAATTAAGAATTGTATTAAGAATTGTATTAAGAAAGAAAGGATGAAACAACGGAGGTAGACGATAGAATTTGAACCCAGTAGGTAAGCCCAAACAAACGATCGTTCTCACCAGGATATTCCGCCGTCATATCCAGATACTGTCCCTTTAATAATTTATTAGCGAAACTCGGCGTCGGGTTTAGGTGGAAGGGAGGAGAGTCAGTTCGTTGATTGTGTCGTGTCGTCTGTCCCCGGCAGTGTCGGTCGACTCTCTACGGGTGGTCCTTGACACGATCCTGGTACTTCGATGCTGTTGCCGTTATTAATACGAGAAACTGCCGATCAATTATTTACGAGCTCACCCTTATCTCATTGTTGTGGCTTTTGTCGGCTATGAGACCGACTACTCTTCTCTTTACTTTTTTCCTCTATGATACATAAAAGGATAAATATTACTACTACATCCGATGGAAAATTAAAACCTATGACGATTATACTTGCAAAGAACGAATCATCATCGATACGAATTTAATCCTATTAATTTTCTTCGCAATAAGAAAAGTCAAACTAAAGAAGAGGAGATAAAGTAAATTAAAATTAAAAGAAAAAAAGAAAAATTATAATTATTCACGACGTAACGAACATGTTAATAACACCGTCCCAATATCTCTCGGGCATATCGACTGGGTACATGGCCGCGCCTATTTATTATTATCTCGAGGCTGTCCATTATAAAGAATCGCGAAAAGTACGGTCATTAATCGAGTCCGCGATTCGGCCCATAAGTCATCGGATAATCTTTACAAGTCCGAGGGAATTAGGAATTCCTCGTGCAATTTGTCCAACCCTTGAGAAACGGAGAAAGATAGAATTAATAAAGCGGAGAAATGAGTGAGAGAAAGATCTTAAACGATTGAACTTTCACAATTTTTCGCTTAGCGTTTGTGTCGAGGTAAGCGGAGAGAGAGATAAATAAATAAAAAAAAAAAAAAAAAAAAGAAAAAAAATATATAAAACGATTGAACTTTCACAATTTTTCGCTTAGCGTTTGTGTCGAGGTAAGCGGAGAGAGAGATAAATAAATAAAAAAAAAAAAAAAAAAGAAGAAAAGAAATATAGAAAGGGTTAAGAGAATAAAAAGAAGAAGAAGAAGAAGAAAAAGAAAAAGAAAAGGAAGCTTCGGATAAGAAAACGTGATGGTGCGCGGCCGTAAATCGACTTTCGTCGTACCGAGAGAGGCGCGTCTTTTCCTCCACCTCCTCCCCCTCCTCCTCCTCTTCTTCTTCCTCCTGCTGCTGCTCTTCCTCACCCTTCTCTACAGATCGGTCCGCGTGTGAATTAATCCGGCAAAGGGCTCGTCCTCTGTATGCGAGCCTATGCGTGAGTGATACATGCGTATTTCGGGCCACGTATTTAATAACAGGTTGCCAGTACGAAGCCCTCTCCTCCCTCCAGCCCTCCCCTTGCCATCCCCCTTGCCCCTCGAGCGGCCTCTCAAGCGGTGATGTATGCGCTAATTGTGAGGCCCGGAGAACTCTTGCTCCGACTCTCTACCCCACCCCTCTTTAGTCACTTCTTGTCTCTCTCTCTCTCTCTCTCTCTCTCTTTCTATCTCTATCTTTTTTCTATATACCTCCACTGAATCTTCGAGAGGGTAAACGTCGGTACTGACTTTGACCTGAAGTCGAGGATAGTCTTAATCTTCTTCTTCTTTTTCTTCTTCTTTTCTTTCGTATACGTGTGTAAGAGAAAGAGAGAGAGTCCTTCCTGCATTTCGATTCACGATGTTTCCATAGCATCCTCGAAACAAAGAAAAAGAGAAAACGGATAGGTACTTTCCTCGCGATACAATCCGACAAGATAGGAGATTTATCGAACGGTAGAAAGGGAGAAGGGTGGTGGGAGGGTGATATAGGGTGGTGGTGTAAAGAGAAATAGGTACCGAGCAGAGGTCGTATCTTTTTTTACGACGTTCGCGACGTCAATTTCACGGAGAGGCATACAATCGAGTCACGGATGAAGCATTAACATCGGTCTCAATCCCAGAGTTTAATCAAACGCTAACCAGTCGAGATTTAATCTGCCTCAGACACCCCGGAAATCCTCCCTCCCCCCTCCTCCTCCTCCTCCTCCTCCTACCCTCCCACCTACCTCCCTTTTCATCGGCATATATACGTTATTTACCATCTCGCTTCTTCTCGTCGGTTTACCAAGTGTTTCTTCCCTCGAGTGTTTTCCGTCTCTCTTTCTCTCCAAAATGCTTTATCCTCGAATAGGTAATATAATCACAACACCAGGGGTCGGAGAAACGTTATTTATAGACGCTCTTGCGGTCTCCACGATCTGATTCTTCTAACGACGATGATATTGACTCTGCTTCTCTCTCTCTCTCTCTCTTTCTTTCTATTTCTCTCTCTATTTCTCTATCCTTCTCTTCGAGTACGATCGAGGGATACGTTATATATGCTCCGACCACCAAAAACTCCCTAATGTCCCTCGGGGGGATGTTAAAAGCCGATTTTCCGAACCGAGACGAACCCACTGATTCCTTTAACGAGTTAGATTAGAATGGAAACTGTTCTTCGTGTTCGCTAATCAATGATTATACGAGTCATGGTTAAATATAGGTATGTATATTTTTTCATCTAAATTCTACATGGTTTTTCGATTAAAATTGCAATTTGAATTGGCCAATTGTAGTTAAGATTATTTTTCTCGTTGATAATATTCGACAGATCGATTAATAATCGAATAATTTGCAATTGATTATTATTTAATTGGAGAAAATTTACTATTATTGGATGAAACGTTTATGGTTTTGGACAATGGACAAATTCCTGCTTGAAAGATCAAACATTTTTGTTGTTTTTTTTATTGGCCTACGCGGAAGTATTGTATTATATCGGACTCGTCAAGTTCGACGGGGTTCGAAAGAAATTTATTGTCTTCCGCGATCGTATAAAGAGAAAGAGAGAGAGAGAGAGAGAGGGAAGTTATTCTCGAGAAACGTTATTCTACCTTTCATTATGCGTTCTGGAAAAAGTTTAGCGACCCACGTGTCGGCCGATCTATACGCCCACGTAATCATACGAGAACAAACGGCGGCGGCAGGCTGGCCATTTCGTTCTTATCTTTTACGAAAAACTTTAGTCCTCCGGTATGATTTAAACGCGTGGGATCGTACGACCTGTCGTAGTACTCAACAATCCAAATCATCGAGTTCGTACAAACGAATTACTAGTTGTATCACCACTTTTCTTTCTATATTATACCCTAATGGAAAGGTCGCAAAAAGTTAAGGAAAATACCTTTCGTCGCTCGAAGGACGCATCAATTTTTCACTCGTCACTTCAAACGCGCTATAATAAATTTTATATAATTAGTATAAACGTTCATAAATTTGTACCATCTGTCAATTTATTTTCTTTATTTATTTTATTGTTTTTCTTTTTAATTATATATATAATTCGAGTCCACATTTCTATGAAAATCTTCTCCGACGTATATTTCACATATCCAAAAAAGTCCTGTTATTTTCAGTCGAAAGTACATGTTTTCTTTTTTCAAACGGGTCACCCATCGATATGCTCAATATACTCATTGAGCATATGATATAATTCAATTACAGTACTCCACGTGCTAGACTCGAGGATTTTTAAAAATTGCTATTCTTTTATATACTACATATAAAATATTGTTATGTATTCCATGTGTATAAAGTAAAAAATCTTGTACTTTATAAAACAATCTTTAAATGGTAACCCAGAGTAACCTTTCGAATGCAAAGGGTTAATAAAAGCGATGTATTATGATCACATGAGAGATATCTCGTAATTTGTGTGTAAAAATATATCGAACATTTTTTTAATATCATTTATACTTGACCAGTATTTATTTTATCGAAGTCACGAGGAATAGTGTTCTCGTTTATCTTAAAAAAAGTGCCAGCACGTTACGAGTATTACTGTATGTTGGTATTTATAATCTGCCTTTCGGTCGAGAAAGAAAGAATACGAGAGGACGTGTCGGTGATGCATGACTCAGAACTCGCAATCCTTCGACTTCGATCGCGACGATGATATTTTTCGTATTTTTATATATACACACACAAGTGTTCGTGCTTTCGTGTGTGTGTGTGTGTGTGTGTGTGTGTGCGTGCAATTTCAATTACTCAAGCACGGTAAATTACGATACAACGACGTAAACTCGTTTTAAATGATGAACGATCAATTAAACGTTGAAAATTGTTACAAATTATTGAAATAAAAGAATAATATGATATATAGTAGATCTCGTTGTGTCTCTTGCAATTCAGATACGTAAAAACAAATCGTCATGAAATTGACATTGCGAATGAGAAAGAAAGAAAGAAACAGACTTTTTTCATTGACCAATGACACGATACCAGTTGAGAAAATTATTATTAATAATAAATCAACTTGGAACGATATTTTTTCTTTTTATCGTTATAAAACGCGCCAAGGTGTACGTGAGTATTATGCATAGAATTGCTAATGAAAAAAAAAAAAAAAAAAAACCAACCCGCGGTTGTTCTCTTCAAGGCCTAATTTTTTTTGTTTTGTTTCCTTTTGTTGTAACGCAAGACAAAATATTCGAAGATAACGATCTAAGTCGAAGAAGATGAATATACTACTACGCGTACTCGTGTACCACGATTAAGATATTCCAGGGTAATTTGCGTAACGTCCTAGCGAAAGGACAGTTCCATTTCTCACTTTGTGAATCGACGAGGAACGTATCGAGAGAGGTGGAGTCACAATGCGGTTGGAGCTTGCCAATTATGTAATTAAATTGTCGCACGTTCGACTCGTCATCGAATTTGGTTGAAGGGTTCTTTAATCCTATGAACTGGTTACACACATATATGTATACTTCCTTGTATACTTCGTTTGGCGATGGACATGCGATAACGAATTTGAGATTAATGGGAATACCGAGACGGCAGACGTTACAATTTATTTGCTGATAAACAGCTGCTATAAGATGTTAATTTAACAAAAAAATGTATCTTTTACAAAATGTATGCTCAACGCGATCGCTTTATTATCTGTTAAATCGATTAGTCAAAGTTTCCTTGAAAAATTGGAAAGTAGTTGTGTTCGGGGAAGGTAGGACCTACCGTCTTACCAGAACAAAAAATAATCAAATAAAAAAATAAGAAAAGGAAAGAAAGAAGTAGAGAGTAGTATAGTTACCTACATTCGTTGTTCGCTCGACGATCCAAAGCTTTAATTCCAGTAATCTTCGCGTCAGAGTGGCTTCCGATCTGGGACCCGGTCGTCGAAGGTACTCGTAAGCTCATGTAAGATGAAAAGAGAGAATGTACAAGAGTTTCGCAGCTCGTGATACCAGTGGTACCACCACCACCACCACCACCACTGCCAATGGTGCACCGTGGTGCACACATCGAATAATAACACACGAGCCTTCAGGGAAAAATAGGGGAGCGGGGGTCGGGGGTAAGAGGGGGGCGCTTGGCATATACCGTAAGAATCGGTCAAGGAAGGGGAAGGATTCGATAATTACTACCGGGAGTCATGGGGGCGGCCCACGGAATCCTCCTCCCGCAACGAGCGCAAACGCGCAATTATTCCCCATAGGGCGCCCTCGGCCGATCTCCGATTCCGTATTTCCTCTCGAGCTATGGACTCTGCACGTGCCTACTTCTAGATTCGACCAACAAAGTTACGAGATTCCCATTCATTTTCTTTTCTTTTTTTTTTTTTTTTCTCAAAACTGACGTGAGTTTTTATTTTTCTTAGGAGGAAAACGGACAAGAGGGTGGAAAAAGGAAATGGAAAGACAATGGTTCGTTTAAATAAAACATTTACGATACGTTAATGATACGAATGAAAAAAATAAAAGAGATTCAAGATTCTTATAAGTTTTTCACATAACGAGCTTTTGCTCTTATTACGAAGATATAATTACTTGTATCTAAATATCTATATATATATATATACGTGTGTGTATGTGTGTGTGTTAGGTAGTTGTATATACAATTTGTAATGCGTGACTTTGAATACTTTTTCACTGGCTGACGTTACGCTCTGACGCTTCGAAAAATGTTTGCTTCTATTCCGTTCGCTCACTGGTGTTATAAGTTACGAGCGAGAATTAGTGCGCTTCCACATATCCGACCACATAAATCAAGGAATGCTGTGTGACGATCAAAAAAACTCATTATTCGTCCATCCTTCGTCTAACAAAGCTCCTAGTCAAGTGTCTCTCTCTCTTTCTCGCAAAGAGATCGTTTCTGACATGATTCTTTAAGTACTCCAAGATATCTCGTTCGTAATTATATCTTATCTCATATTATTATCTTCTTTAATGCATCTGACGATGATCATAAGACATCTTTATGAAATATAACATTTTTTTGTTGTTTTCTCAGAGTAAGATCATTTATGGTATGTATATCATGTTTGATAGTGTATATAAATGTTACATCTATTACAAAAATATCAATTGTTTAATTCGTATATGACTTGTCTAACGATTTATTTTCGAATTATTTGATAGAGTTCAAAGAAATGGAACGAAGAAAGAGAGAAATTCTTGGATGAACTTGACAATCTAAAAATATTTATCTTAGAGGGACGATATTTAAGAACAAAGAGAGAGAGAGAGAGAGAGAGAGAGAGAGAGAGAGTGTGTACCGCTTCTTTGAGCTTCAGCTTCAATTCTTGCAAATCTTTTTCCTTTCCTATTCTTGGTCTTTGGAAAGATTGGTCAGCATCATCATCCTTTGGAGCTTTTCTTTCCGTCCCTTTTTATCTCTCGTCATGGACGAGTAGTGCAGTGGCGATGGGCGTGGTGGTCCGAAATCAGAGACCCGTGACGACGACGACGACAACGACGACGCATCGAGCTTAGGTTTATTCACGCATAAGTGGCACGCACGCGCACATGCGCGTTGCGTATATTAGGCGCGTGCGCTATGCCAAAAAGCTCAAATAATAATAATCCCTTACAACGAATTACGATTTTTCTTAACTTTTAATTCTTTGGTCTTGAAAATATCCAATCGATGTGAATCAATTAATCAACGATGACAAAAATGGAATTTATTTCTAAGAAATTTTCTTTATATTTCTTTAGATCTTGAAACGAGAAATCCGCCATTTTGTCCGTGAAATTGTCGTCTAGATTTTAAATACGTTCACTTGAATTCCTCTTGGATCTTTCTCACTCTCTCTCTTTTCTTATTCTTCTTTTCCCTCAGTTTCGAGACTCTCGTAGAGGGGCGGTCGCTCGTAACGAGGTTAATAAATTCAAGCGTTCCTTTCGAATCGAGCAGGCTCGAGTACGAAAATAAAGGGCATCGTGTTGTCGTTTGACTTTGGAATTTACTTTCATCCTCCTCTTTTTATTGCTATCAACATTTTCTTCTTGATCAAATTTTACAGAATTTAGATAGTCACATGGAGTACCTATATATATATACATATGTGTGTGTGTGTGTGTGTGTGTGTGTGTGTGTGTCAGCACTAAATTGTGAAAACCCGAAATAACTAAGTAGGAATTCATATATAATTTAGGTATTTCTTAAAACTACTATTTTTAAATATATAATTAAAAATGATTTTTATACACTTTTTCTCAAAAACGCTTAGTTAATTTATGCGATTTAACAATAACAATATGGATGCGTGTCCGTGTACTTATATATTGAAGTATATGTGATTATATAATTGATAAACTAGAAATAAAATAGGATCGATAAAACGCAAACAACAAGATTATCGTAGTTTTTCATGTTCGTCCTAGTGACACATAGAACAACAGCTCGCACGTTAACGATGTAAAGAACGCCGTGCCGATTCGTTGCTTTCGTGACAAAAGCTCGTTAAAGCTCTAACATGAATACCCCACGTGCTGGTTGTCGTTGATGACGATGTTTCGTAGTGGTGTTAGTGTTGGAATAATTATGGAAACTTATCGTCCTACGTAGAACCGAGAGATGCCTGCTTGCCTGTGTTTAAATTTAAATGGAAAAAATAATAAAAATATGAATTAACGACGAGTTGGAAGAAAAAAAGGAGAGAGAGAGAAAAAAAATAAGAAAAATACAATAAATAAATAAATAAATAAAAAGATTAACGCGACGCGTGTCAAAAATTTCGGTTAAAATCAAGTTATTTCAAATAAAACAATACGTGGGACAATTCGCTTTGCCATTGTGCAAGGTCTCTGTCTTGACTGATGGTATTTATATTAGCAACCACGTTCATGTTATGTACCTCGTTATCGTCGGTAAGTTTTATCAGCCGCGCGTATCTTTTACGTTACCTTTATGAAAGGTGTTCCATCGCTCGAAGCTATAGGAAAATCAGTTAACGATAAAATCAAGAGTTTATAATTACGACATTTTCGTAATGCTAGAACTAACTGCACGCTTGAGAATCGTTTCTAAAAGTGTATATTTGGAGCACCGTTACTAAACATACACAAGTACGTCAACGTGAAAACATGATTTGATCAAATAATTAACGTCTATTAACGATACCACACGCGTATATGTGTATTTCATTTATTTTTAATTATTAAATATATCTCACACAAGCTTGATCTAAAATTTACACTTACGCTTATATTACTATTTAATTGTTTCTTGATTTCATTAAAATAACAATCAAATAACATTGGTTAGGAACCGATTGGTAAGTTAGAAGAGTTAGGAAGAGTGTATCTGATGAACGTGGCACTCACAATGTCTTACCACTCCCTCGATCGGATCAGCTACAGTCTCGGTTTTTTAAGTAATGACAATAGAATGACTGGCAACGCGCTAAACACCTGCATTCACCACCTTATCTCAGAGACCACCGCTGTTAGGACAGGTTTTCGCTATCGTTAGTTCTTCTGAATGATAATCGTCTCGTGTTCACTCTCTCCCTCTCCTTCTTTTCTTTAGATGTTTCGTCCCCTATTTCTCTCTCTCTATTTCTCTTTCTCTCGTTGGGTGGTCCTCAACCGAATGGGACGCAAATCTGACACGTCTCGCGCGTCGCCCTTTGCCATTGTAAACGAGCATACGCGTGGTACGTGACTTCGCTTTCGTGCGATCTCGACGACTCATCGCAGTCACGAATTTAAAATCGATCTTTCCTCTCCATCTATTTTCAATCTTTTCTCTCGCTCTTCAAAGATCTTTCTAACCGATCACATTGACTATATCTCTCGCTTTTATTAATACCAAAATATCGATCGGTAGAGAAGGATGACGACGATTGAACGATGTAATTATGATAAATGGTGTTCGTTGTTACTCACCTTCCACCTCCTTCTCCTCCTCCTCCTCATTCTCTTTCTTTTCTCTCCATTTCTTTTTATTTTTTTTTTGATTCGTAGCACAGTCTTCAGTCGTTAATTATCCTCGCCAAAAGAGAGAATGAATGGTTGGTCCTTTCCTTTTTAAATAAATGTACGTAGGAAGAATAAGTAGGAAAATTTGTAGTTAATCGACGAAGTTGGTAGCTCTCGAAGTTTCCACTTTACGATGATGACAATCGAGTAACGATTGGTAGGAGACGTTGAATTTCTACGGTGGGCGGAAGCAATTAAATGGTGTTTCTCCATAGAGAACGTTCCCTGTCTTAGGATTGACGATCGATATCGTAAGGTCAAGCACGATGTCGAGTTTCAACCCTCTTTGTCACCACCCCTATCGTGGACGAGCACACACCTTGATCGTATTGATCGTTTCTCTCTCTCTCTCTCTCTCTCTTTCTCTTTCCCCATTTCTCTTTCTAATATTTTAATAAAATACAATTTTCCAATCGTATAATACGAGATTTAAAATCAATCAAACTGCAAACGTATATAATGTCATTTGAAAAAGTTATATATGTTAATATTGACGTTTTTTCCAATCCTTTTTTCCCCTTTTTCCATTCGTGCAAGAATTAAAATGTCATGTTCGTGCTCGCATTACATCGTAACTCTGGTTAATGATAATTAGAAAGTATTGAAGTTACGGATGTCTCATCAGTGCTGAGTAGATGTAATCTTATCTGCGATTTACATAATAACGACCCTACCATATTCCAAGCGATAAAATTATCTATTCACGTGAATAGATAACATTTAAATTTCTTCGTAGTAGATATTTTCATAAATCTTGTATAACGGTTAATCTTTTACTCTTTCTTCCTTTCCTTTTTTTCCTCTTCTTCTCCTTCTTTTTCTTTTTTTTTTTTAAAAAAGTAAAGAGCTTATGACCTATAGTTATGTAAATTAACACAAGTGCTCGTTTAGGAACGCGCATCCGCGATCGACTGACTGAATGATGAATGAAAGAAAATGCTGATTCATTGTGAAAATAAAATATGTATCTCGAAAGCTCGATTTTAAAAAAGTCTAACTCCAGGGGGGGTGGGTGGGTTGGGGGAAGGGCAGCTTTTAATATATACGTTTTTCACTAATCTAAGAACGCCGATGCAGGTGCAAAACCTATGTACATGCCAGGATCGTAGTTGGTTGACTTACTTCCGTGGCTCCCGTTGAATATTTATCAAGGCTTCTCCTTGTTTGTGAGTTTCGCCAGAATTTAAATATTACCCACACCCCCTACCCTGCCCTCCTTTTTTTGCACAGCACGCTGCCACATCTCGATTTCTTTTCTTTTTTTCTTTCTCTCTTTTTTTTATTCTTCGACGAAATTTCCTCCCGACGATTAAAAAATTCGATCTTTTCGAAAACGTTTCTTCTTCCTTTTCTTTTTTTTTTTTTTTCTTATCAAACTCTTGTGAATTTATAAATCCATCGTTCCTCGTTCTTACGTTGAAAAATATAATTTCAGAAGAAAAAAAATGATATCCGCAGTGATTTGAAAAGCGGATGAGAAAATTTTTTCGCTTTATACATACCTATTACTGAAGAGCACGGTTAGTTATGCTTTCGTTAGTTATTATTGTCGTGAGATACGTAAAACTTACGTGTTTTATTACGTGCAATATGTATCTCTCACGCGTTCCTTGTAATATTGTATGTATTCATTAGGTACTTGAATTAAAAATGCCTACGTATCGTTAAATATTAAACAACAACAATTGAAGCAGACAATAAATAGTTTCTATATTCATATATTCAAAGAGATTATCTTTATACTTTTTTAAATTTAAAATAACTTTTATAATATACGCACAAATTATATATACATATATAATTTTCTAATATAAATATATATATATATATAGTATTTTAATAAAAAAAAAAAAACGTGTAACAATTTACCAGGAATACATAATACACGATACAGTGTGTCCTTTTAAAAGTTATTCGAGTTGAGATATTATTGCATTAAGAAAAAAAGAAAATCGATTTGGTAAGTTTGTAAAAAAAAAAAAAAGAAAGAAAAGTTTATCACTTTCCAACTATAACATAGCATCAGAATATCCAAGAATGATCATTCGAAGAAGCAAGTTTTGCTCGTAGTCTTCGTCTTCTTCGTCGTCGTCGTCGTCGTAGATACTCGACGAGGATTCTCTTGGGCAAAGCCAAGGTACACGCAAACGGAGTTTCTTCTCCCGCGGGAAGGCGTGGTCGGGAGACGCGCGACGTCCATTTGTCTCGTGCGCCTCCCGCACCAGGAACGCCCTCGCATCCCACGGGCATCGATCACGTCTTCCTCTTACCAGAGGATACCGCATCCGTACCGCGCTTGCCCGCACAACTCTCCTCACCCCCCACACCCACACCCACCCCTTTCTCCACAACTACGGGATACGCTTTTACCTACTTGCCAGCTTCAACTCCTTTTTTATTCTTATTTTTCTTCAGCGATAGTTTGACTCTTTTTCTACTTACTTTCTTCCTTTTTTTTTTTATTTACTATATACCATTTTGGGATACGCGTATTTATTTATTTAAGTAATACGTGTGTTGGTTAAGAGTTACTTACATTACTCATTTAACTTTTTCGCAGAACTTATTTCTCGAATTATTAAAAACTTTTACGATAATATTATACGGTTAGATTGTGTATTTTTCACAAAATTTAATCATATTACTTTATTATATATAATTTATTTGTATATTTATGTATTATTTTATCGTAATAATATCATTATATTATATTCGTATATTTTATAAAAAGTAGTATTCATTTATATGAATTATTATAATAATATAGTATAACTATGTATTTTCTAAAATATATTTCTCTATCATTTACGATATTGAACAATCATTGAAATAATGAAGATTAATTTCCGTCTAAAGGATTGGTTTTAGGAACCATGTTTAATTAGAACATTTTTAATCTAGCGTAATATAATACGATGACTGCTACGCATGTTTTTCGGCTTTCATTCATAAAAGAACTGTCCTCACTTCTGTCTCTCCCCCCCCCCTTTCTCCACCACCCTACCACAACGTTTGTTACGGTACTATAAATCTGACCGTACGCGGTTTTCAAGGCAATGGCACGCGCCGCTAGTATTTTTTGCTGTCCATTCTACCGAACCACTTTTCCAAGAATTTATGTGGGTCAGTGTAAGTCCCATTCAATTCGTCGGAACTTTGAGGAAACAAACACAGCCGTTCTCGTGTTTTCTTCATTGTTCGTTCACGATATTTTTCCTTTTTCTATTTCGATATACTCATAATCACAGTGATTTCACAATTCGTGACTTAAAAACATACAAAGAGGATTGCAACTTTTTAAATATATACATACACACACACATAAAAACGTACATTCTAAATATATTATATATTTGTTTAGGTAAAATATCAACATTATTTATATGATATGATTAATTTTTAATGAAAATCATTTTATGCTTACAGCCGGTAAGTAAGCTTATCGACGACCGGTCCATTTGGAAAATAAAACGATCGCTGGATCTTAATTATCGGATGTAAAAGTTATCACGATATCAAGTAAGTACTTAGTTACTTTACGAGGATTATTATTAAATCTAAATGACTATCTTTTATAGATTCACGACACGTATGTTAGAAGTTAACATATATATATACTTGACTATATCGAGAAAATTATTTTTAGGTCGTTAATACTTGTTTGGAATAATCGAAATTTATCAGATATATTTTCAATTTGTTTTCGTATATTTTACGTAGACTATTAATATTCGTACACTTTATGATTGGATTTGTAAGAAGGAAAAAGAAAAAAAAAAAACAAAAGGAATAAGAAATATAGGAAAGAAACAATAAATATTCTTCAGCTCGGAGCGTTACGTTTGATCTCAACAACATCAATCAATTCATTATGTCATTTCATATTTTTTGTTCATTTATTGGAAACGGAGTAAAAGAACACGATTTGCATGAAAAATTACTTTACATCGATCAATGATGGCCTATGATATCGTAAAAGTATTTATAATGATGCATAGCATTTAAATGATATAATCTATTTTCCTATTATTACCTTGTTTTTTTTTTCATTCCGACAATAATATGATCGTTTACTTTTTTGTGTGTGTGTAGGTATATATGGAATTATTATTGAATGTATTATTTATTCATTTATGTAGTCGAATAATCGATAGATAAGGACTCGATATCAAGAGATGCAAATTCGATCGGAGCACACACACACACACACACACACATTCACTACTCGTTATTTATTTTTCTTTCGCAAAAGTGAGGATCGTCAATTAACCGTTTCGCTTGTTGTTAATTAACAACTAGCTCACTCATTGCTACGTACAACAAAAGTGCTAATCACTTTCAAAATACTGCTGCTATGCAAAACGTCTGCACAGGTATATTTATACCTGAATATTCATGCCGTATAAGAATGATACAGCACACGCTTCGACGAATACAAACTTCGTTTATATTTGAATAAACAGAATAAAGAAACTTACGTGCACGATAAATAGAAATATCTAAATAGATACGATTATTTTGAAATTAACGAAAAAGATATATATATCTTGTAAATTTTCATTTACGAAGAAAGAAAAAAAAAGACTGGGGAGGGACAGAGATATATTATACGTGCATATAAATATATAACATATACACCTATCTATCTCTTTAGTTGCATGTTGTAATAGTTAGCGTCAACGCACTAAATATATATACTTAATTCTAATTGTAAGTGTATAAATATACTTATTTGTTGAGTTTATCTATTTACCACTAATTAAGTGTAAACTTCGACCAATAATTGCATACATTTTTACATCCGATCTGCATAGTTAATATTATGCACGGAAAATCAAACACGGAAATTTAAATGAAAATATTTATCGATATTAGACGTATATATCATATTAAAAATCATTGATTTTGATTGTGCAATAAATAATAGCAAACAAACTTTACATGGGGAAATATTCGAATATAATTTTGATCATTTCGTCCGAAAACTTTTGTTTATACATTTTGTGAAATATTTTTTGACAGACAATCAACCAACTGGCATAATTAACATTCGCAAACGAGCTGTTAAATAAAATGTTAGAACGTGTAGGGGGAAGAAAAGGAAGATTTTTTCGCGAGTATAGCTCAAAGAGATACTAAGATCCTCGTTTCTAAGGAACGTCATAGTAGTGTCAGAAAATCATATGAGATATTCGCGAGGAAAAAGAGTCATGCACGGGACGTTTCGCAGAAGTACTTAGGATGTAATTACCGCCGTGAGCCATGCAGGATGTCGCCGTTTGCGATTGCGTGCGCGAGTGACTCTCTCTCAAATAGGTTCCCCCTGTTTTCTTTTTTTCTTTTTTAATTCTTTTCTTTTCTTTTACTTTTTATTATATTTATTTCATGTTTTTATTTATATTTTTTTCTTCAAGCTTTCGCCTAGGTTGGACGACATCACACGCGACATTTACGTATCCTCCAATTATATTTTTCCTATATATACGTGCGATATCTAATCCGATAATAAACATAAAGTATTTCAAACGATTAATCAAAATGTCGATGATTTTCTTATTTATAATCTTTTAATATAATAAAAATCTCACGTTTGTTACTTGTCGAAAAAAAGTATAATGAACTTTGTCGATTCGTTGTTACATGTATAGGTATATACATATACACATACATAGATACATCTGACTATCTAAAGTGCGAATGAATTCCTGCATATGCATGGAACGATTGATATGAATGCATCGTTGCATACTAAATGCTATCGTTCTTATCTGATTTCGTTTTCGTTTCACGTACCCGTGAAAGGACTATTCTGTTGAGAATGGTCGGTAAGAAAGTAAAATAACCATAAAAGAGAAGATGAATAAGAAGAAGAAGAGAACGTGCGAGTGAGAGAAAGAGCTTCTTCCATGCGGAAACGCAGCGTGCGAATCTTTAATTATCATCTAGTCTCTCGCTCATTAACGATCCACTATTTACCGGCGGACCTTCTTCACGCCTACGAGCCTTTCGATCTTACCGTAACGATCGATCTTACACCTTATAATCCCCTTTTTCTCGTTCTAATGCAAACGGGCCAACGCTTCGAGTAAGATGAAATCTTTCAAAGAAATCTTTTTCTCTCTCTCTCTCTCTCTCTTTTTCTCCAAATTATTACTCGATAGGTAAGTATATAATATTAGATTTCTATCGAAATTCTCTTCTTCGATAAAAATAAATTGGACTAATAATAATAATAATAACAAGTATTTGATTACGTGTGATAAGATAAGGTGTTTTAGGATCAAATTGTATTGTAATATGTTAAGTTTTATTGAAATGTATGACTCTGTAAAAAAGATTATATGTATGGACACGTGAACTGTAAATGATCAAGTTGCTGATGAAGTTCCCAGTAAGGGACGAAACGTACAACTAGTTCAAATTAATTGTTCATAAGATTTATTAACCGTCTATAACTCCCTTTGAGACTTATATATTAATAATAACAATATTTGCTTAATATTTGATTTCCAATCGAATGTTATATGTATATATTATCAAAATTAAACGTATCATGATCAATTGTCAAATTTTTTACAAGTCATTGTACTATTAGACGAATTCAAATGATATATATTTTATGCTATGCCAATACATCTTAAAATATATTACGACTTTTTGAAGATAGTGTCATCGTTTGATTCGTTGTGATAGAAATAGGATATACTTATATAAAGTTAGATATATTTAATGATAATACAACAAAGTCCTAAATATTTAACATCGTAGTCTTATAGAAGAATCGAGTAGGGCCCCGATTGTTCACCGAAATATCCGCAGATCAAAGATTTGAAAAATAGGGGGTGAGAAAGAACGAGAGAGAACGGCCATTATGAATATATTGGTCGGCGAAGCCAAGCGGAGTCGATTTTATCTGCGGAATTTCGAGGTCCGTCTCGACTCTCTCTCTCTCTCTCTCTCTTTCACTCTTCCTACGTGGGTGGATAATGTTTTCCCCTCCTTTCGGTTCTCTTCTCCTTGTACATTCAAGTCCTTTTTTTCCTACTCCTTCGCATCCTTCCTCCTCCTTCTCTCTACCTCCTCGGGTCATAAACGCGCAACTCAGACGTTCTCTCTTGTAAACGCGTACCTTAGTGACGTCACAAGAAATATTCTCTCTCTCTCTCTCTCTCTCTCTTTTTCTCTCTTTCCTTAACTTTCTTACCTTCAGGCTGCTTTCGCATAACCGACGCTATTTGCAAACCTACCTACCTACCTACCTACCTACCTACCTACCTACCTAAGTTGAACCATCGATAAGCTTTAGTAAGATTATTATCGTTCATTATTACATAAAATCCTATGAACCAAATCTCAACACATCATCGGAATCGATCTTATTAAAAAATATTCATTTTCTGAATAGCTAAGCCTCCTATGTGCACTAATGCCGACATATAAATTGACTGAAACATACGTCTACGTGATTTATTCGATATTATCTAAAACCTATCTTACCTAAGGAAACACCTGGACACCCGGTGTGTTCATCACGAATTTCTTATCATTACGAGTATCGACGATAACGGCTCCGACGATGATCTCTGGCTTGTGCATATCTATCTTATATTTCTATCGATTAAAATGATTTGAAAAAGAAATTCACCAACAACCAGAGATGATACTCTTCTTTACTTATTCGTTTATTCCGACAATGATTCAATAATAACGTATACCCACAGATGTCTACGTTCTATTGCATTAAACAAAAAGTAAAGGATAAATTTAGAAAAAAAATAAATATGTTGCACCGATCGAGTTATTACTTATACACGATGTCAATATAATTTTATTGCATTAATTCCTGCTCCCGATCTCTCTCTCTCTCTCTCTCCTATCTACTTTCATTAGAACAGATTTTACTTTAGCAGTTTTGATTCTTCTTTATCCTTGAATCTAATCTAAATTATGATTCCATTAAAACTGTTAAGTTTAAACTTTATGGAAGTATATCTCATACCTGTTCGAATAAGATCTCTTATCTACGTAACAGTAAATGTTCTTTCCAATTAAGAGTTATAATTTAAAAAAAAAAAAACTAAAACTAAATCGCATTAACGAACCCGAGAATATAAGTTCCACTATCGTAAGTTTTCTAACGTGCATTAGTTTAGTTCGTTTTGAAATAAGTGTCTTGGTATGCATACTACCTATCCATCGTTCTACCTCGTCGATAGAAAAGAAATAGGCGAACCATGTTTACTTTCAAATCGAAATAAAATCAATGACGTGTACTAACGTACTCGCATTTAAAATTACAAGTTTGGTCGGGGAAGACGTAAGGTTCGGCATGCTTTATAGCTGCAAGCGGGTACGGTGCTTGTTTATTATGAAGTGGGCTGGCGAATACATATAACCAACGATAATACGTAAGTATTTCATTCTCGACTATTCTTTTTTTTCTTTTCCCTTTACTTTCAATCATTCTTTCATTCTTTCTTTCTTTCTTTCTTTCATTCTTCCTTTTCTTGTAAGTAGATTTACGTATATATTTCTCCGTTACGAATGAAACTGCTCGTTCACCGAGTTGCTTGATTCTTAACACAGGAAACGTATTACTTAGGACGATGTAGAAATAAATTGTTATCGTTTGGATCGGTAAGATCGATAATTGAGATGCTAGGCTGGCTAGTAGTAGCTCGGGCTAGCGGATCGCTTGCTACTTTGTCTTATACAATTGCACGGTAGATAATGAGTAAGCATATCTACCTTGAAGATCGATAAGTAATTAGGCCGACCCTTTGCGAGGATGGGGTTGGACTTGTTACTTCACGGCATAATAATTAATTGCTCAACGGAGGAAAGGAAGACAGGGAAAGGGAGTGAAAGGAAAATAGAGAAAATAATAAATAATAATCTTTCCTGAGATTATCACAGCCGGTTAACTTAGGTTATCATAATATATCCGTCGGAACTTATATCTATACCATTGTATATATGATTTTTCCCATTTTGTGAATATATATGAAAATAATTTTCTTTCTTTCGCTTTTTTAACCTTAGATGATGAAAACAAAACAAAAAAGAATACCCGCGCGAGAAAAATTGTTAAGCAAGCTTAATAATTTATCGCTTTAACTTGTTAGTTTCTCACGGTTTTTAAGATGATCGACCATATCTCGCGCATAATGTATCTCGTTCGGGAGGCTCGTCGAAAAGGCAACAGAAAGTTCTAATGCCAAAACTCGTTCCCGCTGCCATATAATTTCGTGGGCCGTTCGAACGTCAAAAAGTTCCATAGTAGAGACTTAGCTGGGGAAATATATGACTTATTGTTGTTAGTCCTGGAAGTGCGTTAGAAGAGTTTCGGAAGGATCCTCAAAGTCTAACATAAGAAAGAGAAAGAATAACTCGCCAAAAAGATTCCGAACCCTTTACGTATGCCACAGGCGGCGTCGTTGCAGACGGGACTGTTATTAAAGCGGATTTTAATTGTTCTCGCGTTCTCCTAACCACGTGGGAATGGGGGTGGGTGGATGGAGGGGAGATGATCCACTGAATTCTCCTGTCAAAAGAACTGCATACATAGAATCATTTTATAATCTACAAATAGAAATCATTATTACGTATATATAAGTATAATAGTAATAATCTCCAATTCCAAGATTATCATTTTGAAAAGATTTATCGCAATAACTCCAAAAAAAAAAATCCTATGTGATAAATAATTAAATATTAAAATTAATAAATAATCTATATATGCATGTGTATAAATATTTATAACATATTCATATAAATATTTTAAATTATTAATGTTTCAAATAAATATTCATAAATTAATGAGATCGTTTTATGATAAAAAGTAATATATACAGATAACGTGGTATATGTTTCGTTTCGTGTTCTAATAAACAAGATCAACATCTGGTTATTACCTAAGTTCAATAATTAATATTAACGTCGAGATAAATTTTACATTTAAATTTAATTACATAACCCAAGAATTATATACGATCAGTCTAATTCAGTGCTTCTCAACTATCATTTCACTTCACTCCATTCAATTTTCTTTTTTATACAAAGATTCATAAGAAACTCTAATTCTTTCACAAAATCTGTCTAATTACCTTTCCAATTAAAGTAACATACTTTACATAGAAAATGAAAATAATCAATTCCAAAAAGAACAGTATCATTGATAATAAGATTCTGTTATTAACCTTAACAATTGAGAAACACTATGCTTAGTCGTATAATCGGAAATTGCGCTAAGCAATTATATCGAAAACATGATTTATGTTGGACAATGACAAATTAATATTGGCTAACGTAAGTACCGAAGAACGCTTTGTTGATCGGAGTTCAAACAACAAGAAAGGAATATAACTATGAGGGAGACAAAAAAAACATTAGCGGGCGCGTGTACATATATGTATACGTGTTGCATTCTTCGTTGCATCAAAGAATCACTGGTGGTGGTTTCAGGGTTGAACGAAGTTCGAAAGGACAGAGAGAAGGGAGTAAAAGAGAAAGAGAGAGAGAGAGAGAGAGAGAAAGAGAGAAAAGCCGACGGGGAAAAGACCGGAGAATGAATGGACTCGGTAACGTTATACGTGGACCGGTAATTATGACTCCTCTAATCACCGACAATTACTGCAGTTACCGGCCTCGCGGCGTTATCTCGACCGGTCCATCTCCGGTCTGTCGGCCTCGTCGAGCGAAGAGTAGAGAAGTACAGAGGATCGGTGTAACGGAGGGCAAAGGGGGTGGGAAGGGTGGAGGGGAAGGGTCGAAGAAGAGAGAAACTCGCTAAAGTTCATCGACTGAAATCAATCACGGAAGGAAGAAGGTAGAATCGGGATAGAGAAAAGAATATAAAAGTAAGACGAGGTGTACTCGTATAATGACGATTATCGTTAATTAATGAACGATTACTGCGTAACGATCATTCGAAATCCATTCTTGACCGGATGTGTAATCAACGCCGATATATTGGATCCTGGATTAACGTCCAATGAACTTTATCGATAGAATTGACGATCTTTTTATATAAATATAGGAGGGTATATAACATCTAGGATTATTTATTTTCTAGATTCGCACAGGTGTGTTATTTGTTATCGATTTATACTTTGTTCTGTCTGTTTTCTCATATTTTAAAAGATTATTTTTCAAGTTTATCCATTCCTTTGGTTTTATCTTTTATTCTTTTTGGTTTTGGCTTTTTCTTTTTTTCTTTCTTTTTTTTTTACTTTTTATCTCTACAGATATAAATAAATATATCCGTTTGAATCAATTTATATTTTAATTACAGCTTACCGTAGTGACATTAATGCGTTAGGTATTTATTTATCTAATGCATAAGTTTATAATCGTGAGAAATAAAGATAACTTACGAAGTATTAACACGTTGATAATGATAATAACATAGTTCAAGATATTATTAGTTATCGATGTCTTTGACGGGACGATTGAATATCTTTCAAATGCGAATTAGTTTGCCATTATTGTCGAGTTATCGTTTAAAAATGTAAAACTAAATATACGAGAGAGAGGAAGAAAGATAAAGGAATGGAAAGTAAGGTGTAAAATGAGGGAAGACAAATTTCATTTTTCTTCGTTCCTTTTTCCTTCGTTAATAGTTAAAGATAATTAAGTCGAAAGAGAGAAGAGAAGAGAAAAAAAAAAGAAAATGAAAAAAAGGCGTGCTTTTAACGATGAAATAAAAAAAAGAAGAACTAAAATTCTTCCCGTAAAAAAGTCCGTTCGTTAGAGGACAATAACGAGCAAAATTTCTTATCTCTCTCTCTCTCCCTCTCTCTCTCTCTCTGTCTCACTGAAGTGCATGAGCCCCAATTATTTTTCTTATTTTTCATTCATCTTCCTAGTCTTTATTTTTTTCTCCCTTTTATTTTTTTTCTTTTTCCAAGGAAGATCAACTGTACCGGTAAATAGAAAGTTAGGTACTTTCGTGTCTGTCTCGAACGTCCAATTACTTTATCGAAAACTCGTCGAAATAATTAATACTTATCTACCGTAAATAGTGAAAAACAAATCTAACCCTATCGGTAAAAATATAATATAATATTACGGAATATTATCGGCACTCTCTTTCCTACATACATTTAAAAAAAAGGCAAGATTGATCGCGTAATGGTGTTGTGTTGGATAAAGAAAAAAGATAATAAGTATGCAAATAAATAAATAAATAAATAAATAAATAATAATAACTTCAAAAAAAAATATACCAAAAAAACCTCAAAAGAAATCGATGTAAAAAGAAAACGTAACGCTTTCGCTTGTCACTCTCCTGTGTCTTGGCATTACGTCACTCTCCATGGTAGAGATAAGAAATCTTCGTCGACACGACGTCGAGCATGTAATTCGTTCGAGCGTGCGAGTTGCTGTACGGAAAAGAAGACGAAGACGAAGACGAAGACGAAGACGATGAAGTAGAAGTAGAAGAAGAAGAAGAAGAAGAAGAAAAGGGAAGAAGAAGGAGAAGGATGAGAGAGGAATACGTGGATATTCAAATGCCGTCACTCTTGTATGGAAATACGCGAGATGTAAAGATGACGGTGAGATACGTGACTTCCATCGCGATGGTATTACCAGCCGCTAACGCGTCGGCTAAATCATCGACTATAATGCGATACTTGGTAGTGGAGAGAAAAGAGGGTGAGAAGGGAGATAGGAAAAGGAAAGGGTGGGAGGGATGGAGCTTTTACCGACTTCAAGATCGTACGAAACATCATGAGCTTTAATTTCCCTCCTTTAAATAGCTCTTACTGAATTATTCTATTCTTCTTTATTATGGTAGATTTGTAAATTATCATTCGTTATCTTCATCGTTACAAAATCTAACTTGTCTTTTTTTTCTTCAAGGGGGAAGGAAGGGAAAATAAAAAAAAAAAAAAGGTCGATCAAAATAAACCACGTTGGAAAAAAAAAGGGTATTTTCATCGATTTAAATTATTCTTACGAATACTAGAAATAGGGGATGATTTAATCTTTGTGATTTCTTTTGATCAATCAATCTATCAGAATTCTTGTCTACGTTTCTTTTGAGATGTAACAAGTAACAAGATCGAGTTGATTATAAAACATACCACCATGGGACAATGGGGTCCTTGATGAGTCTTCTTCGGATAATTCTAAGAATTACTTTGAGAGGATAAGATAATATTTGAAAACAGACCACTGTGACATAAAGATACGGTGAAAATGTTTCTCTCTCTCTCTCTCACTCTCTTTCTTTCTGTCATCCAACGTCATACAACATCGTCAACGACGACGACGACGACAAGGATGTTCGTGGTTTTATGGTGGTGGTTGTGGTGGTGGTGGTGATGGTGGTGCATAGATGTCGCCGCTGATGACAGAGCAAAAGCAATAATTATTACAGTGCGCGAATCGCGATTACAGGGCAGACCCTCGTGCGCGGTTGGCGTGCAGAAAATGTCGACGGGTCCGTCGGCTAGCACGACGACCGCTTCCCGACCGCTTTCCGACCGCTTTCCGACCGCTTGCGACCGCTGCATCTAACCACCCAACGATGCATCCGACAATAGTATGCGTATTTTAACACTGTGACCCGTGACAATTCTTTTATATTCGATTCATTAATCCTTTATATTTCTTTACTTTGTCAATTCAATCATCTTGAATAGATGATAAAGAAGATGACTATCAAAATTATTTAATGTTAACAAAAATATACTTGATTCTATTTAATTTAATCAGTTGTTTCTCTCGTCGAAAAATAAAATTCTTAATAAGAAGGTATCATAGGGAATTTGGATATCAAAAAAAGAAGTAGAACTTAATTTTGATAAGTTGAACGTTATTAACGGATTAAGACTTAACGAAGTGTAGATATTTTGTGTTTCGAATATTAAAAATAAAAATAAAAATGTATGTCTATTTAAAGAAAAAAGACGCTGAACTTTAAAGATTAAGTTGCCGAAGAAGTCCCAATAAAGGGACGAAACGTCCAACTTATCAAAATTAAGTTCTACTTCTTTTTTTGATGTCCAAATTCCCTATGATACCTTCATATTAAGAATTCTATTTAATATTACAATATTTGGTAATAACAGGAAGCAAATGTAACATTTTCTATACCATAGGATAGGAAAATAAATCGCAAATCATTAATCGTTAATATAATTTAACATTAACATTGTAATAATTAATTTTTATTATTGCTAAGGACAACCATATGCGATTACGATATTTTTTGATACTTTCAACCTCCTTTACGTTAGGTTCTTACAAATATTTTCAATATTATACCCTACGTTTTTACGTTTACGATTATATCGTCTATTCTATAGTATAAACTAGAAATCCACGTCGGTAGATTGTAAATTTTCTCTGGAGTAAGTTGTATCCCTAGAGGAATAAAAAAAAAAAAACAAAACAAAAGAAAACCAAACTTTTATCAGAACTATTGATTTAGCATGATGTTCTTCTCTTCGACGAAACTCCATTATTATCCAGTTCCTCGACCCTTCGCGTACCCTGTATCTACCTTATTACGTCACAATCGAATATATGTAGTCCTGGATACGTTCGCATATATTCATTCGTCATTTGCCTTGTCATTTACGATATCGACGTTCCGACATACACGGAAGTATTCGTTGCATCATTGCCAGAGCTATATTTCCTCTTTGACTATTCTTATATTTTCTCTTTTTTAACGTTGAATATTGAACGCGTAATTGTGTTAAATCAATTTTCCCTTTCGTATTCTGGAATATATACAATATGTATGTTTATATCAAATTAATTAAATAAAAGAAAAGAAATTTGTTTTTCTCGATATCGTCGTAAAAATGATTCGCTCGTGGATAAAACTAATGGATCTTTAGTTTCTATTCCCACCGATGTGCTTCGTGTTAGACGAACGGCAAAGTTCAATTATCGTTGATGATCTCTTTTTCTTTCTCTCTCTATTTCTACTCACGAATAACAACGTTATATTATTGCGATAAAAAATAATATTTGCATATTTTATTTTGCACGTTATAGATCCGTACATATAATATATATATATATACAAACACATATACAAATAGATAAATTTCTTGTTTGCGAGAACACACGTTCGCGTGTCTCTACATTATTTTCGTATTATTTTCACGTCGATATAATGATCGGGTCGCTTTGAAAATGAATAATATATTAAAAAGTGTACTAATATAGAAACACTTCGCGAACTGGAACGAAATCACCAACGGAAGGCTCATTAACGACGATTAATTTCCACGTGTGTGTGACGCGATGCGTAAATAATGATGGATAACTTATTATTGGCAGCTCTTTAAAAAGTAATTAAAATGAAAATAAATGATAAGAAAGAGGTGCCTTCAGGTATTTAATTAAATTACCAACGTGTCTCGATCAATCTACCTGACGCCTATATCACGTGCTGCTATAAATAAAATTATGCAATTATAAACCATTTTTTTTTTCAAATATTATATTCTTTACCTCTTTAGATTATCTCTCTCTCTCTCTCTCTCTTATTATCTTTTTATTTTTTAATAACAACCACCGGTAAGAGATCCTTTCGATAAAAACAGGTGGTATACATCGTTTCATTATAATTAAATTTCTACTCTCGTAGCATAACATCCCAACAAAGTGTAGTTGTTCGTGAAAGAGAGTCGATCTGATTGGTACGATGTAAAAAAAAAAAATCTTGAGATCGTGTAAGATTTTTTCATGCCTTTCTCCATTGTCTTACATTTCGCCTAAGAAATTTCATTTCGTCTTGTAAAGATATTCCATTAGATGTAGGTATGTTACAAAGTTCTTGATACGCTATCGATTTTACTAACTCGTAAAAAAAAGTCCAAATCTCCTACTAAAACAAAAAAAAAAGGACGATGAAAGGGGGGGAGGGAGAATAGAAAATTTAGTAAAATCATTGCAATGGGTACACGTGTAATATTTGTGTGTGTGTGTGTTATTTTCTTTCGTTGCAAAAGATTTCACCAATGCTCGTAAACGAAGGTTCGCTTGTTACGAGGATTCATCATCGTTTTAATCTTGGCAAATAATTTTCTAAAGGAGCAACGATATATTTTATCGCACGCAATCAGGATTTGAAGTAAAAATTATAATGAAACGTAGGAAAGACGTTCGTCAGGTTTGTGTTAGTACGCACGTTTACGTAAAGACTCGTCTAGAATGCAACGTTGAGAAGGAACCTGTTAAACGACACACTTATGATATATGTATATATATATATATGTAAACATGTAAGTACATGTACATTCTAGGAAAATCACGATAAAGAAGAATTGATCGATTAGCCTTGTAGAAGCTTATGATGTATTACTAAGAAAGTCTTACTATCTCATATATTTTTCCTATATCGATAATCGTTTCTAATGAAATTCCTCGAATCGTTTAATAGAACATATTTGATTTTATACATTGAATAATATTTCATTTTAATAAGATCGATGATACGTTAATATCAACTTTATTTCAAGCGTAAAGATAAATCATCGATGCTTCTTTATAATTATATTAGAAAAATAACTAATTTATCTTTTTGAAAGTTATATCTTGACATTCGTGTTTTTATTTTGTAATACTATTTTAATCTCAAATGCATATTACGAATTTAAATAAAATATTAAACGAACGTTCGTGAAAATTACGGATAGAAATGTATTATTAAAAATTCTATAGAATCTACGGAAAAATACGATTGCGTTTTCAGGAAATTCTATGGGGTATTATCCTATATAAATCCTTATTCGCGATTCGATCGGCCTGACGCAGTGCGTCAAGAAAAACGTAACAGGAATACTTTTTAGGGAGATGAAAGGGGAGCCAAAACGGGACACCAATTTACGAGGTTGCTCTTCCGTTCGGCGCGAGCTTTATTGAGATTAACAGGCTTCTCTCCGTTTCGGAATACTTCCAATGGTTCTCCTATCGTCGCTGAGGAAATCGGTGTTCCATCACCACCTCGCAAATGTATCCTGAATGTCCTCGAATAGGAAGAGAAAGTCCTAGCTTTTTTATTTTTTACGAAACACTACGGGGTAAGAAAAATCTATTTGCAGTCGAGCGAAACGTTAAAATTATCTACCGACAAAAATA
This sequence comes from Polistes canadensis, assembly GCF_001313835.1. Taxonomy (NCBI): domain Eukaryota; kingdom Metazoa; phylum Arthropoda; class Insecta; order Hymenoptera; family Vespidae; genus Polistes; species Polistes canadensis. Next base: position 992,093 of record NW_014569581.1, read on the forward strand.
AAGAAAATAAGAAAAAATTAGAGGGAACACAAAAGAAAAAAGAAAAAAGTAATAATCGAGTTTAATCAATTTCCACGGTCGATTGAATTATTTCGAAGGTAAAACAAAAAATAATTGTATTGGCCATTATAGATATTATAAATATCTATATAGGCGAAAGTTGTATAGATAAATTATGATCAATTAAATTATGACGAATTAATTAACGGTGCACGACAATATCCTTCACTTATGGTCGAAAGTTTTATGCAAACGTTATCTTATTACAGCGATCGTTGGATAAACGTAGGCTTAACTTCGATTCGGTCAGCGATCTTTCTCGTAAACAATTTATTCATTAAAGCAATGCGGAATCAACGATTCGTTTAATCGTTCCACGGAGTTTATGACCATGAAATTTTCTTATATCGTTTTCGAACTGTTTAATTAAATAACTCGATAATCGTCGTTTATCGATACTTATCTCTTTTTCTGTTTCTTATTGTCAATCAGATTTTAAAGTGGATTACAATTTCATTCAAATAACATTATTTCTGTTCGATGAGAGAAAAAGTTATTTATTATTTTTGATTATTTTTAATAATTATTTAATTGATATATAATAATATATATATAACGAGAATGTGTGCTCGTAACTTTTTCTTTTTATTATCTGTTTATATTATAATTTATCACGATATATCGTTGGATTAGTACTCACTTTAAAACGAACGAACGAACGTACGAATGAACGAACGAAATAATGGTGAATGGATTCGACACGAAATACGTGGCGCGAAATAATAACGAGGCGCGACCCGATGAGGGAAATTCATACTCGAATTACCCCTAGGGAATCTATTGACGATCTCGATGGTTACACGGCCAACGGAAACTCAGCAATATTCGAGAGCCACGTTCCATCCGCGAAGTGGATGATTTATCAGTGTTCCGCGTGTGCCGTGAAAATGATACAAAATGACGGCCGACAATCGGTCACTTCTCCACACCCATTTTCCTCTTTCTATGATATATGTATATATATATACACGCATACACGTATGTATATATCCCCGTGTATATTCCATTCCGTGTGTTAACAAATGTCGCTCGATGAAAAAGAGGTAATCGATCGGATGTACGTATATATACACGTATATATATATATGTATCTCTCTGAACGCATAGGACACAGTTACACATAGGTAAAATACTCGACACGTTTGTGTTGCGTTTGCAAGCGTAACGACGCGCTATTTTCGTTTCTTCGTATGCCACGTATCCACTTTGAAAATCGTCCAATCGCGATGCCTCTTATGGAAAATTCGATTTATAAAGTCTTATATTAATGCTATGATTAAATGAAGAAGAATAAGTAAGAAGAAGAAGAATAAGTAAGAAGAAGAAGAAGAAGAAGAAGAAGAAAAAGATGATGAAGAAAACGTAGGAAGTATGCATTTTATGCATATACATAAAAACACATAGAGGAAGGTAATACACATAGACATGAACCATACCACGAGTATCGAGATGCAAATCATAATGATTACTCTTAGCTCAGGATGGTTTGAGTTGAACAGCAATACGTCATTCCCTAACGGCAAACTGACAAAGGACAGGTTGCTTCTATAAGAAGGTAGCGTGAAATATGCCGCTCTTGAGTGTACGCCCGCGCGCACATACATGTGCATCCTAACTGCATGTGTATAAACCTACATACATATATATATAAAGTTACTCTTGGAACGTTTACGTAAGCCTGTCCTGTACAGTAAGAATTCGAAATCGGCGAACGAGGGGAGATTTACGGATAGCGTTTATGCAAACAATAATGCGCCTTGGTTATACGTATAGCAGGTATATATATAGAGTTCGATGAGGAGGACGAAGAAAAGGGCTGGCCGGTTATTCGACGTTCAGTCTTCACCGAACCAAAGGGATATATCGACATACGTATGTATATATATATATATATATATATATATATACATATATATAATATACAAGAATTGGCGCTGTTAAAGGCACTAACGTCGGAGGTTAGGTAGTTTCTTCAATGATTCATCGGATAATGGAGACGAATGTTCCTCCAATTTTTTCTTTTTTTTTTCCTTCTTCTTCATCTTCTTTTTCTTTTTATTCCATCACATTCCCTTTATTGCTCATTCTTTTACCCTCTTATATATTTCTTTTTTTTATATTATTATCATGAGAAACTTAGAGTAGAAATTTAATAGTTAAATTAATATTACTTTTGATATCGTATCGTTGGCTAATGTATAGATATATCTTATTCTTTTTCTTTTTATTAGGATTTCGTACTGTTACAGGTTTTTATTGTTATTTCCGGGAGCGCTTTATTGTTTTTACCGAGGGTAGGTTACTAGCCTTACCCGTATAGGTATATATACTTCTAAAATAAGTTTACATATTAGAGATCGATTTCCCTATGGAATCATATAATGAGTCGACAAGAAATAAACAAAGCGTTAAATGGTAAATTAGGAAGAATCACGCATAAGAGAAGTTGGAAGTTTTCTTCTCGGACATGAAACATCTACGATTATCTATCTACTCATTCGAGTTCCGTTCAAAGGTATAAATACTATAATAATACATCTAATAGGATGTTATGAATTTAGCAAAGAGGATAATGAATGAGAAAAATGAATAGAGATAGATAGATAGATATATATATAGAGAGAGAGAGAGAGAGAGAAGGAATATTATTTTTCGTGGAACGTCACGAAAAGTTCTTTCTCTTTCTACATTTATTTATATATATATATATTCCCGTTTTTTTTCTTCCTTTTAACACTAAAATTCTTTGCGTGCTTGTTTCGCGTTGCCGTTACGCGCCATTAGGAACGCGTGCGGGCACTCATGGAATTTCGAACGATGGTTTCAAAGGTATCGAAGAATAAAAAGTGACGGTGGGGTAGCGGATAGAGAATAAAAGGAAGAAGAAAAAAAAAAAAAAGGAACAGAAGTGGAAGAAAAAGGAGGGCGAAAGGAAGTAATATTTCGTTGAATCGTTATCGAAGATTTCGTACCAACCAAAAGAGAAAAGAAAATAAGAATGAGATAGGAGTTGAGTTCGGTTTACAAAAGGAGAAGAAGAGGAAGAGGAAGAAGAAGAAGAGGAAGGTGGGGTAAGAAGAAAAATGAGGTAGGGATAATCGCACGCAATTTCTTGGCTCTTTGCTCTCGAGCGGTTTCACACCTTCGTCGTTGCTTCTTCTTCTTCTTCTACCATCTATCTATCTCTTTTTCTCTTAATCTTCATACACCATTGCACCTTTCTCGCCGCAAAGTCCGATCTCTTTCGTCCGGCCGCGGTAAAGCCGAGGTAAAAGGTTAAGTTGATGACCACGTGGCAACCGCGTCTTTACTACGAGCAAGCGAAGAAGAAAGACAAAAAGGAAAAGGAAAAGAGAGAGAGAGAGAGAAAGAGAAATACTTGGTAATACGAGAAGATCACGCGACTACCATAATGATTTGATATTATATTATACATATATGATAAATTTCAAATTCAAATCGTATACGATAAAGTTTACGATTTAATTGAATAAATTTCAATATAAAATGATCTCGTAAAAAAATGTCTTTACCGATGTAACAAACCGATCAATTTCTACGATCATTTATATAATACGAGGGAAAAGGGAATTAAGGTCATCATTTCGCGATGATACCTACGAGATAATACGTTGCTTCTTGTTGTCGTCATTGTTGTCGCATTTGTGTGTCGTCGTGACGAGCGCATAATGAGCACGACACTTTTCCAAGATGGATAAGTAGAGATATACGTATTGTAAGTATCGTACTTTTAACATAAACGCTTATCAAATTTCTCGCCCACGTGTATATGTAGACGACAAGCGCATACAAACGAATAGAAATAACATTGCGTGCGCGAATCGACGCACGAGATTATTATCGAATATATTCGATAGCGTATTTATTTATTATCCTAGTCGTCTTAGTTTTCTATCTTATTACAAAGTGTGTACCCCAATAAACCGTTCGATACGATGGCTTATTAAATTTGTCAAATTAAAATTCAAAACATTGTTTACCTCATTGTTTTTCCCGCTTACAAAGTTAAAACACGATTATTCTCTTGTCCCGTTGCATTAACATTCACTATTCGTAGATTGATCGAATACCGTGCCGTGAACGTTTACAACGTCTGATATAAAGATACGTATTCATGCATGTGTTTGTATATGTGCGTGTGGTGTATGTATATTCGTGAGCTGATTTTTCTCCTCTCAGCAGTTGCCTCTCAGCAGGCGATCCTTTCTCTTCCCATTCTCCTTCCTTCCTTTTCTTTTTTTTTTTTCCAATATCAATGATAATCTTTTACGAATATCAATAAACGCCAAAGTAGATAAATCCTCGAAACGAGAAAATCTCGTTATAACGTATCTCGGCGTACTTATGTTCTTATTATTAAATATTTAACTAATTCTTTTTTTACGTGACGATTTAAAAATTCTAGGAAGAAAAGATAACCCACCTCCCCCACCCCCAGCATCCATCCCACCACCTACCTCCTCAAGCCCTCACGAATATTAGTCGAGATTAAGTCTCCGAAAGTGCCTTTCCTTCGATCCATTAGCTTTTATACGAGCTTAGAGAAAAAAAAGGAAGAAAGGGAGAGAGAGAGAGAGAGAGAGATAGAGAGGACTGGTTCGTTCGCTCACGCGCTTATGCGTAGATTCCACGCGAAGATAAGAAACGCCGTATATATTCTCCCGATCGAGACTGGCGTCACGATAATTAGAAAATTAAATTGTATGCCTCTATGTGTCTGGGAGAAGAAACGCGTCGGCCCGGCTCGACCTTCTCCACCCGAGAAGCCCTTTTTTTAATTTTTATTTTTCATTTTTTTTTTTTTTCTTATATATATATATGTTTGGGATTTTTTGTTTCTTTTTTTCTTTTCCTCTCTCTTCTTTTTTTTAAAGACAATACAATATATATATATACTATTAGCTATTACCTACTTTCCATAGAACTCCTAGACCGATAGGATCTTCGCGCTTTTCTCTTAATGGCCCTTTTGAAATTATGATAGAAGTACCTACAGGATTTTACGATCTATCGCTCGCAATCGTAATGGAAGGATGCTAATTGGCTAATTACGAGAGTCACGCGATCGTTCGGAATGAACGAAGGGGGACATGTGAAAGGGTTCCCTTTCAAAGAATGTTTAAGGCACGGGTAAGTAGGTATACATATTATATTATGTGGAAAAAGAAAAAGGGAAAAGGAAATAAAAAAAAAAAAAGAAAAAAAGAGAGAGACAAGCATTATCGGAAAGATCTTAAGGAAAAAAATCAATACGAGAGACGTATTAAAAATATATCAGGTTGAATCGAAGATATATATACATGTATATATATATATATATACGTATACATATATATTTATAAACGTCGTGGAAATTTTCTTACGTGCAAAGTCGCAAGTCTCCGAGTCTGATATCCTTACGGTCCACCGATAGACTTGGTAGATAACCTCGAGGGTCCGTGGGTGGTTGATTTAATGGCAAAGAAGGCTTCGAGCATGCTAAAAGGGAGTCTTGATTCGAAACACTGCACTACAGAAAGAAAGAGAAAATCTATACACGAGAAAGAGAAAGATATAGAAATGATACATATGTAGGTATGTTAAAAAGAAGTAAAAATTATTTATGTATATATGTGTGTGTGTGTGTTAGAAATATAGAGAAAAAGTATGCGTGTATGGGTTTGCGGCGGCACTGATATTTTAATACGACGGGGGAGCGTGATGCTCGGTCATCCATCTCGCGAGCTGTGTGCCCCCTTTTGTTGAACGCGTGCATGCATGCACGACTTTGCATACGCGGAAATCATGTTGAGCGCGCGCGCGCACGCACACGAGGGAAACCCCTAACATAAGCCCCAAGAAGTCCAACGTTCTGTAACAGGAAGGAAGACTGTTTGTTACCATTATCTCCTTTCTTAAGCTTCTCTAACCCTTGTTCGAGCCAACCCCTTTGCTCCATTCCACCCTATATCTATCCAACTCTTATCTACTAGACTAACTAAAGGATATATCGAAGTTTTCACTGAATCTTACTTAATCTCTTCGTGGAATTTCTCTTACGATTTTAAAATATAATAATATAATGAATCTACGAATAGAGTTTGTTTATATATATATGCGATTGAAAATAATTAAATATATTTATGTTAATAATATTATTTAATTCTCGTATAATTATGTTTGATATATACGAAAAGTTATTTTGTTTAAATTGAAACAAAATTCTTTATCACAGAAAATGTGAAAATATTGTGATCTTGTTAAATTATGAGATTAATAATTATTTTGCAATTTAATGTACATATTATTAGTCCACCATTGTCGTAATAACTGGCACATATTTTCTGTCGAATTTTTCGTGATGTTTAGTCAGATTATCTTTCTCTCTCTCTCTATAAGCGTCGAAAGGGTCTCTCTCTCTTTCCTTTTCGAAGGTTGGTTCCCACATAGTACAATACCGCGAAGAAGCCACCCCCGCGACTCGTTGGGTCTCCGCTGGCGTACGGCGAGTAAAACGTCCGTGTGGTGGTCGAGCAACGCTTCGACGTTGTTTTTTGTGTCTGGCGGGGCCTTCGCTTGGCCCGAGTCCAGGGCCGCCACGATTTAGTGGCCCTAATTGCAGGGTTCAGCTATTTAATTACCGGGTTTGGGGCCCCGCCATCCCTAGCCTTCTTTCTCTCTCCCTCTCTCTCTCTCTCTCTCTCTCTCTTTCTCTTCCCCCCCGTTTCTCTTTTTGTTTTCCATCTCTCTTTCTCTGGTTCTCTCGGCATCGCCAAAATGCGAGTACATTCGTATGGCCTGGTGATGCACGTAGGTACTCTACTCGTCCACTTTTCGACGTCCACCCACGAAACGAGACGTCCAGTTCTCTCTCGGACTTTTCAGTTCAGCATCCGCCGCTGGATCCCTCATTTCGTCATAATTTTCGATTCTAACTTCGACATACTTTTTATTATTTTCCTTATAATTCCTTTCTAGGTGTAAAATTTTGTTATTTTTCGTCATCTATCGATATCGATATTATTTCGGGCACACTATCGATGTTATTAAAATATAAAATATATCTAGAATATATATGGGATAACGTGTTAAGTCTGTAATATGTATTATTATATTAAAAATAAGTGTGTTATTCGTTCGAATTCGATAAATTACATTACATTTTTCCTTTTTTTTTTTTTAGAAAGAAAGTGGTTTATAAAGATTGTTACATAGAGATTCACGTTTGTATCTTGCAATAATAAAAAGGCGAAACGAAAAAATCTTTACTTCTAAATTATACGTTCGGATAAATATATATTTGTAGGAACCTATATATATATATATATATGTATAGGTGGTAAGGAACGTCGCGATAAACGAGAATTTGTGGCATCGATTATCTTAGGAAAAAAGAAAAGAAACGAGAATGAATGTGTCGAGAGGGTGGTTCCTAGTGTTTGTCGTAAAATCGCACGCAAATACGGCGAATGCACCCCGGGGTGCATTTTAATTTTAACTTGGATCTTGTTGCGAAGCTCGCCCCGTTGCATCGTATTAAACGCGTACGCGAAAGCTCGTTAGTAAGGCCGCCATTTTATTTCATACCCACGTAATATTTCACTCGCTAACTTTACACGACATATATTCCTCTCTCTCTCTCTCTTTGTTCTTAATTACGTTCGCCATTTTGTTATAAATAATTGAGTACCTCTAATTAACGTAGAGTAAATTTTGTATTTCATGGAAATATTCGTTGAATTGATATTATCTGAATGACTTGATAAGAAGCAAACACATGTATACTCACACTCCCGTCGATCATCCACGATTTCCGTAATGCGAATGGAAGAAAGATAAAGAAAGAAAGAAAGAAAGAAAAGTAGAAAAGATAGCGATGGGGGCGTTCGTAGATCCACCTCCACCGAGGTGGAACCTATAAATCCACGTCAATGGAAACGAATCGAGGAAACGGCAACTCGACCCGCCGCGGAATCTTTTAATCGTCGCTAATAACAGGCTGTGCATAATGGCTAAAGAAACGTAGACCATTGGAAGAAGAAGAAGAAGAAGAATAAGAAGAATAAGAAGAAGAAGAAGCCGCATGAAGTTACCAAATGATTGATAAGTCCATAAAGAAGTAAGTAGTATCCATTCCGTGCATGATAGTGTTGACATTATCTTCTTAATAGTTGTTCAGGTTGTCATCGTCGTTATCATTGTCATTAAGCTATTGTCCCTCTAATGTTGCAAACAGTGCCTAGAGAGAAATATTCTATGGTTAACCGTAACACACCCGAAGTAACACGCTCGGGGGTATTCGGAACGTGTGCGTGCTCGAAGTTTCTGGCCGCGGGTGACGCGGTGACGAGATGATGACCCACCTCCAACTCTGAATCATCGTGATTACCTCGCCCGCGTAACCCATAATGCAGGACGAAATCACCACGGCAACTGCCACCGTTGGTTGTTGTTGTTGTTGTTGTTGGCCCCGTTGTCCTCTTTTGCTTTTTTTTTTTCTTTCTTTAAATCTCTTTTGCTATTCGGATGCAACTACCACCACCACCACCACCAGCAGCACCAGCACAACCACTGCCACCGCTAACATCGGCAAACCAACCATCCAACTGTTGCCGTTGATTCGTATTATTATGTCTGACAGAAAGCGATGGTCTTCATTTTTTTTCGAGCAGACCACTGTCTTCGGATATCACGTAAGGGTGGCTCTCTCCTCCTCGAGATCGCAGCTTTTACCATTGTCGAGATCTTCTTATTCTTTACTTTTGTTCGTTCGTCCTTCCCTCCCTTCCTTCCTTCCTTCCTTACTTACTTCGTCCTTTTTGCAACGGACGAAACACGTCCGGCGGCGGCGGCGGCGGGTCTTTCGCATTATTTAAAGAATCCCAAGAGGAGAATTTATTTCGCGTGATTCAGAGCACGGGGGTTGCTCGTTATTTATAACTCGAGCATTTAAATGGTACTTTAGGTTCAACGACGTTTCCCCATTCTACTCTACCTTCGTATTCCCTCAATGTTTTTTTTTTCTTTTCCCTTTTTTTGCTTCCTTCACTTTTTTTCTCCTTTTTTTTCCTCGAATCGTCCCAAACGAAACGAATGTTTCCTCCTTCCGGAGAGGAGAGACTGGCTGACTGGCTGGCTGCTTGGCTGCTTCCCTATAAGAAGAAACTTTGCTGAATTTTCTACGAGTTATTCTTATTCCCTATCAACTTTGTGTGTAACCTTTAGAATCTCTGACTTGGTGCAATCGTGTTCGTAGGATGCCCCAGTCGATTAGTTGGCGCAACGAACGAACCCTTCCCGCCCTTCAAAAGGCGCGCGCGACTTTTAATTGTAGGCCGTGGCCAAAGTAGAAGGAGGCTATTATTCTTTCTCTTGTCGGTAACGTTGTCTGCTCTTCTCTCTCCTTCTCTCTTCTCTCGGGTCGAGACATTTACAAAGAGAGAAAGAGAGAAAGAAAAGAGAATAGATAGAAAGAGAAAGAGAAAGAGAAAGAGAGAGAGTAGGATATAATAACAGAGCGCACGTCCGTCCATCCATGCTCGAAAGAAACGACCGTTCATTTCTTCCTTCTTTCCTTCTTTCCTTCCTTCCTTCGTCCTTTCGTCTGGCAGTTTCATATACTTCCATTTATGTAGCAGAACAAGAAGAAGAAGAAGAAGAAGAAGAAAGCTCATAGTATTCTGGCAGACATGATTTTTCATAAAGCATCATCATCATCCTCTTTAGTCTTTTTTATTTCTTTTTCTACAACGTACCTATATCTCGAAAAACTGTTTGCCCTTTCGTTCGCCGCTTCTCCATTTATCATCCCCTAACACGATCGACGTTTACTTCGTTTTTGGAAAAACTCGTTGGCGCCACCTGGACCTGAACGTAGGGATACGATTATCGGGTGTCTGCCTAAGTGGAGAACCTAAAGGTTCGTTTTTCGAAAAAGAGGAAAAGAAAAATAGATAAATAGTCATAACGAAGTTTCGATTAATTATCTAACGTTAATAAGTCAATGGTTATTGTTTACGCTTCTTTTCAACCGGCATGTCGTTTGGTTTTCGATAAAAAAGGTCGAAATTTATGAGGGCTTCTTCCTCTTCCTCTTTCTCTTCGAAAAGTTATTCGAGTAATCGTACGAATTTATGAGATAATTATTGGAAAATTATAAAGACAAATAAAAATGTATAAAAAAAGAAATAATACGATTAGAAAAAATAATCACGTATCTATCTTTGGGGTTCCTTTTTATGAAGGAAAGACAAGCAAAAAGAAAAAAAGAAAAATAAAGTATATCGTCGGCGTTGGGTACCTTGATGTCTCGAGTTCTCATCTGGCTTACTTTGGTGCTCGAAGAAGGGAACTTTGTCGGGCGCCATCGAGACACAATCCTTTGAGTCCTTTTCCTAACATTCTTGCCGCTCAATGGAGATCACACTCCGTTCCCACTGTATCGTATTACAAGACCATGATGGAAAGAGAGAAGTTGCCCCGGAAAGGAGAAAGAAGAACGAGAAGCACTACTACGTAGAGTTAGTATTATATGCTATTCGTTGAGAATAATGCGAGTCCATTCATCGGCGATCAAGCGTTCACCCAAGGCTCTCTCTTTTTCTCATCTAAAACGACGATTTCTTTTTTTGCCGATCGTAAAACGATTCGACTGATTTATACGGAAATATCAAATCTTAAATGGAGAGAGTGAGAACTCTCAATGCTTCCTCTTTTCTTCGTTCTTCCTTTTTTCTTTTTTTTTTTCCTTTTTTATATCAACTTCGTATTACAATCCTTTCGATATACGGAACACGAGATAGCCCCATCTGTTCGTAGTCTCTTTCAATTTATCGTTTCATTCCTATCGACATTCACAAGACATATTTGATAATCCTTCGTGGTTTCTTCTTTCATCCTATAAATTCAATCGATCTTAAAATAAGAAACGTGATTACCTTAAACGCGAACTTGTTACGGTTAAGTTCAGTTAGGATACAATCGGATGGGACTTTATCGGATAAGGCAACCTCTAACGAGAAACGATTTTCATGCTAAAGGCATGAAATGTCGTTTCGTAATGAGCCGTAGAAGTTCCAACGAAATGGAAGAGACGAGCGCGATCGTTAAAAGCGAAGAAATGAACCACCAGTCCTGGTAAAAGCAGCAGCACCAACACCACCAGCACCAACACCAGCACCAGCTTTTCATTCGCGAGAGAGTAACGAGCTACGAGCTACTACGGAAATTTCCTTGTGCGTGTTGTCGTCGTCGTTCATACGAAAGACGATAATGGTATATGTGCAGCCCGTTCCTCGTCAAGCTAAAAATCTTTCATTAAAGTAAATACGACCGATGAATATTCATCGTAAACGATATTTTTTCCCCGACACGAAACGCATACTACTTTTCTAACTTTTCGAAGTAATATTTTTTATTCGACACTGAGAGAAATGTCGATCTCGTGATAGACGGAAAAGTTTTTTCATACGAATAATTTGAAAAGTATCATTTCTTAACGATATAATACCTCTTTACTTTCTGCAACGTGTAACAGTTTCACCTACGAGTAATTTATCTTTCTTTTTCGTGAGATTGAGAAATAGAAAGCAACATCGGCAATCTCCGTTTAAATGTCACATTACTTGTGATCTTATGTGTCAGACATTTGATAGAAAGAAATCAAGAACTTTAGATATTCAATCAATCACGCGATCATATTTACATCGATGTGAACGATTATTTATTTCTCATTGTAATATTCTTAAAGATTAAAAATGTCGGAAAGAAAAAAAAAACCAATGGAATAATTTGGAGAGAAAAAAGAAAATACGCGAAATAAGAAGGAAATGAGATCGAAGAAAGTTCAAGGGGAGATCTTTTCGAACGTAGGTATTGTTCTTTCGTCGGATGGTTGCTGCCATCGCGTCACGTGACTCCGAGCTCGCGGGTCACGTGACCGCGGAGCGTTTTAATTGGTCGAACCTCGAGAAAGGAGGTACGAGGAAGGTATTCCAGAGCAACGGCAGTCTCGCCACGTGGTGCCTTCAGAAAATTGCATCGTAACATTGAATTTATGTCGTCTTATAAAAGAGAAAAAAAGAAAGGAAAAATAAAATAAAGAAAGAAAGAGAGTATATACCCACGTTTCTAAATTATTACTTAAACGCTTAGTACCCTACGACGTTAATGACTTTAATTACCGGGACAGTGATAATCATGTCGCCTTGATGCAGCAGATCAACCGATCGATAGAAAAAAACTTCTGGCTATGAGCGTCAAGATTTGACAGAGTATGCCAAAGATATTATGCCAGACGGGTAATACGATCGATCAATATCAGAATTCAATAAGAGTATGCTATAAAATCAAACCGGTGATCGAAACGGTCCGTAACTTGAAATTATTTACGCGACTACGTCCATGAGCGAGTTCGTTAAGCAAAGATGTGTAGTAGATAAGTAATTGAAATTCTGCTTGGAAGAGAACATTTTCATGTTAACGTCTCTTATATTATGGATAATATATATATCTGTGTATATACCTACATGTTCTTATCTCCCACGCTAAAATGCACAGTGAAAAGGGGACCTTTTGCGAGCATGTCGAATAAAGAGAAGAAAAAAAAGAAAGAAAAATGAAAACGAAGCATAATAAGAAGCAGCAAAGTAAAGAATAAAAAGAATGAGGTGGAAGAGGAGAGAAGAAGAAAGACAGTAAGAAGAAAAAGAGGAATAAGAAGAAGAAGAAGAAGAAGAAGAAGAAGAAAGGCAAGAAAAGACGATGAGTATCGGTGTTCGCGGGGTCGAGCCACGTGATCGCTAGCGCGTTTTAATTGGTCGAAAGTGCAGACCGTGTTGCGATGGGAGGGAGAACGAGAAGCCGTAGCCTTCTTCAAGTAGGAAGGGATAGAAAGAGAAAGAGAGAGGAGTTCGTTAGGGTTGTGGCACGCGGATTAGACAATCGCGAGTTGGATACTTCGAAAAAGAGAAGAAGAAGAATAAGAAGAGAAGAGAAGAAGAAGACGAAGGAGGTGGTGGAGGAGGGGGGTGCGAGGGCGGGCTTCCCCACCAGCCGACACCTTCCACGTTGGTAACGCGTTCCTCGAGGTTCCTTCAGGACGACTCTGGCCACTCACGCACTCTCTTTTGCACGCACACACAAGTACAAGCGACTTGTGCGTGTCTACGGGAAATAAAAGAAAGGGAAAGAGAGGGAAAGAGAGAGAGAGAGAGAGAGAAAGAGAGAAAGAGAAAGCAAAAGATCCGCCTCCGTCCTCCTGTCGGCGGCTCCTCTCTTCTTCTCGTGCTCGTGTGGGGGACGAAAAAGCTCAGTTATAATTGTTGGTCCTCGCGGGCCGCACATATTCGCCTGCCCTTCCGTAATTGTTACCTCCTTCCGTGTACTTATACACTATATAAGTGTATATATACACCTATTATCTCGTTTTCTCGATCGACGATGAGGATTGTTCTCGACGTAGATCCTACGAAAAGTTCTATCATCGGACCTGGACTTGGTGGTTAAAAACGATTCTAACGAATATCTAACGTTTGTGTGTTATTTCCGAAACAATGTATTTACACGTGTAGACGTTCGTTATTTATCATTCGAGGTGTGGTAATATTGATAAATTGTTTTTTTTTTTTTTTAATCGAAGGCAGAACAAAAACTAACAGGACTAACATTATTATTTTGTGGGATAAAGTGGCGCTGTTTTCGCGAGAAAAATATTCGATCGGTAACGATCGAGTAGTAGAAGGAACTACAGGAGTACGAGTCGAAGTTAAAGTGCATTTTATTGAATTGAAATCGTCCGATATGAACTGCGCTTACCAATATCCGCATCCGGCTCATCCGCAGAACGTTATGGCTATGGTTCCGGCGACTTCCCAACAGAATCACGTTCCCTCGACAGATACGGAATATTTAGAGGTAATTGCGAAAGTATATCATAATTTTCACGTTTAATTTAAATATCATTATTTTACTCTACGTAAGATTATTTTTTATATATAAATGCATCTGGAGAGGAAAAATGATATAGAAATTATTTATCAGAAATAAAATTCATTTAAATAATAATAATAATAATCAAATATCAAAGCAACGATTTAAAATTGACGAAAGTGAAGTAGGTATCTGCCAATATTTGACAGATCTCTAACGAACAGATCGGTGCCCTTCGAATTCGACGTCCTGGGCGGTCCGGGTACGTCCCTTCGTTAATTGTTCATCTCCCGACGTCTAAACCGACCAATACGATGTTTCACTTGGCACCGATTCTCCTAAACGCACTGCCAATTCATCGGCTGTCGTGCGAAATCCGATTTATCCAATTGTCAATCAGAATCTTCCAATTCGATTTGATAAAGGGTATCGGGAGCAGTCGATAGAAACCTATGGGAAATTTTCAAGGGTTCATAGAATCTTCGATATATTATTATCTTGATAATTTGATATAATTAAATATAATATATACAATTATTTGATCTCTACCATGATAAAATATTTTCCTCGATTATAATAAATTTCATTAAACTTCAATTTTTGCAATTGATCGTTATCGACAATTTATTATAATTAAATATAATTCATGGAATTATTTTATCTCCTCAATTAATAAATCGTTTCTCGTTGATAACAAATATCATATAATATCAATTTTTAGATTTATTAACGAAACGTGATCAAAAAATTGTCTTATTCGAATATTCACTTTTATAAAGCCACGTCATATTGAAAGAAGACAAAGGGAAATCGATATTCGTAGAAGGTTAATGGCGAACAGTTACAAGAACACGGAGTTACTAACCGAGATTCGAAGCGAACATATTGACTACGTATGAGCTTTAAGCACCTACATCTACATTTTAAAATGATTTTAAAGTTACAGAGGTAGATAGGTAGATAGCATTAAATGTAAAATATCGATTCTGTGGAATCGTTTGCTGCCATCATCAGAAAGTATTTTCCTTTCCGATTTAAACTTCAAATATAGATCGAATAACTTGAAATATATGACGAAATAGTCAATTTAATGATCTCGAATAAATGCGAAAGAAAGTGAAAGAGAAAGAAAAAGAGAAAGAGAGAGAGAGAGAGAGAGAGAGAGAGAGAGATGGAATGAACGCGGTAGCGGAAGAAAGAGAGACGTGGCTAGGGGATATTAATATAAGGGCTCGATACGTAATTATAGTGATTACCGTATTGCCAGGAGGCGGACGAGGGCGTCCCTCAGTTTGCACGTCATTTTGCAATCTCAACTTCCAAGGAACATGCGCGTGAATTTGTCGGGGGTCCTTCATCGGACTAATTGTTTCCACCTTTCTCATTAATTTTTCACGCTTTCTTCGATAATTCTTTATTCATTTTAGATTTCTTTAATCCTAAATAGAATGTCCTTCCCATATTTCCAATTTTATCTTAAATAATTCGTTCATAGCATAACAGGGTTAATTTATCTCAACTCAACTGAAAATTATATATAGTGTATTATACGATTTGTTGGCAAGATCATCGTTGCATCCAACGATGCAACGTGGAAGATCGCAACTTTTTTACAACACTCCATAAATCTGATCTGTGGCATTTGGTGGCACAACGGTGGTAAGTTTATGACAAGCTAGAGGAAGAGAAACATGAGCCAGAACGTCCCATCTAGTCGTTCATTCTTGTCGTACAAGTTTGTAAATCAGTCAAGTTATTCTGATTTTTGATATTTTCTCTCGTTTCATCGTGAAACGTTAAGTTTTATATTTAATATCACTACGAGAAGGACGGACAGCCGAAAGAAAGATCGACTGCACGGGTTTTAAAATATCTCGAGAATATTCTCGAAATCTTGTTTCCTTCAGAATTACATGGAAAATCGATGTGACTCGTTTATGATACGAGACTCGATATAGTTTTATCTTTCTTTTTTTTTTTTTTTACTAATAATGGCGGTGATGCAAAGGGGGAAACCGCTTAGACCTGAAGGGTACAATTATGTGGTTCACATTTAAGAGAGTGATCGATTAGAATAAATAAAAGAAGAAAAAAAAGAAAAAAAGGAAAAAAGAGAAGAATAAGCAAAGAAAAAGGGACAACGAAGGAAGATTATAGGATACCACCGTTATGTCTTTCACGAGAGAAAACTTTTAACTCTTTTCAATGCCGATAATCAACGATGAGAGAGTAAAAAAAACCAACGCATGGGAAGAAGAAGCTTTAAGGTTGCATCTAAAATTGCGTGCCACAAATTAAACAGTTAATAGTACAAGCTTTCTTCAGATAATCCATATATGCTATTATCGGCGCTTTCTCTCGTTCTGTTTCTCTTTATCTCTATCCTTCTTCGGATAAACGTTTGATTTATGAAACTTACAATTAATGGCAGAGTTAACGCAGTAATACGCGCGTGGAGTAGTATATTTTCTAACAAGCGATTCGACTAAAATCCAACAAACAGTAAAGATTTAATAGAATTATTATATACGGGTAGGAATTATCGCGTATTTCGTATTAACAAATATTGTGGTGAGGTGGATTCTTATGCTTGTTTTCCATTCCTTCTTTAATCTCTTACATCCGATGACGCTCATATTATTCGGAAGAAAATGAAGGTAAAAAAAAGTGTAAGGTAGGTAGAGAGGAGAAGGAGAGAGATCGATGATCGATCGAAGTTAACGGATCGAGCGTGATTAAAGGTTCTCTCGTAAGGTGGGTAAGAAGGTACTCGCATGTATGCGTACACGTTGTTAAGTACTTTGAAGGAACGCGAACAAGTTCAGTGCGCATCTACAAGCTGCCGAAGGTGAATCTTCATTTTCGGATGGTCTCGGGTTCGGCTTTATACGATGCTTCTCTTCCCGAGGTAATTATTAGTCCATCAGCAACTCCCGATGGCCACATGGCTGTTATAAAGAGGTGTTCTCTATCTCATTCTTTCTCATTCCTTTTTCCACTCGGTTCTCGGACGCGGGCCATCTTCCCTCCACAAGGCCGCCCTGTCATTAACCGCCCCCGTTAAGGTCCCTCGGTCCCATTTTCCCTTTCAACCCTGCACACTCTAATGTAACGATCTTCGATTCATCGGCTTTCGAACGTCCACGTTCAATCCGATCGATTCGAATCAAGGAAGTCGCCCTAGGAATTCTTATTTAATAAGCTTGACGATTAGTGTGTTAGTTACTTTGAATTTATCTTTTCAATTATATAAGTAAATAGGTGTATATATATACGTTTACCAATCCACGTGTTTAAGATATTTTATTTGGTACGTTCCCTACCGTTTATTATCAACAATCATAATATCCACGATCTACCTAACGCTCTAATCATTTGCATAGAAAGTATCTACAACGTAGCAATTAACGGCGCACAGTTATTATCCTTTCAGATAAAATTTAAAAACACGTTTGTAATTATTCGTAATTCTCTTACGTAAGGTAAATAAATAAATAAATAAATACAATTACAATCGGATAGTATAATATTATTATTGCAAGATGAGAAAAGAGAGAAAGGAATCGGTTCGGTTTTATTTCCTTTTTTTGTTTTTTATTTTCTTTTTGTTGTCACGCTCACCCCTCGAAGATAGAAGAACATTATCCTACTCTAGAACGTTTACTGCTTCGTTTTCCAAACGCAAACGCATGCACACGCGTAACGAGTAGCACGCTTATTCACGTACCTACTACTACTACTACTACTACTACACACAAAAGCATTCCCATGAGAATGGATTGCAAAAGCGTAAGGTTCATTGAATGCGATTTTCCGTGATATCGCGCAGCTAGGCCGCGTTCGAATGTTAACAAAAGCCACCCTCGCGGATATTACGTAAGCGTTTGCTTCGCACGGTCCAACGAGCATCACAGTTTTGGGTGGTGGTAGTCGACGTTAAAAGGCCTTACGTTCGATTCGTGCCTCTAGTTGTAAAACATCCCTTGTTCCGGCTGACTACCACCGCACACTGACATCATCACACCATCATACGTTTTCCTACCGTTAAGGGTGGATCGCACCTTTTGTGGTCCGATAGCACGCGATCTACGCATCATCGCCTCCTTCAACTACGTACTGAGAAAGAAAAAGAAAGAGAAGGAAGTAATGCCGATTGCCCTCATTCCGCGAAATCATTTTTCTCTCTCTTTCTCTCTCTCTCTCTCTTCGAGATTGCCTTTTCTTCCTGTATTGTGTAGTACCGTTGCGTGAGATTGGAACGGAAATCGGCTCGTCCCGAGGTGCCATTTTATTATCGAAAATTATGTTACATTATTTTACAATTTCTCATTCGCGGAGAAAGGATAAAGAGTGGGTGTTGGAAGATGTGAAAAAAGAATTGGTGATCCCACCTATCTCCATTTTTGATAGTTACGATAAAATATATTATCGTGTCTCATTTTATTATCTCTTTTGTTTCGTTCCTTTTTCCATTTTTTGTTTTTTTTGTTGATTGCTACCATGTGAAACTAGGTATCTACCAACTATGGTTGAACATTAAGAAATTGATGTCGACCACCATTGGTGAGATATTACGCGCAAATTGGCCGCAGAATTTCTCTTGGCCGGGACATATAGTCGTAGCTTATCTTACGGTGTTGTCGGTGAAGAGCACGAAGAGCGGTTATGAATGGACCACGATTAGATGCTCGTCCCGCCGCAGTGGCGCCGCAGCCTTCTTCCATTATGGAAAATTAGATCCTAATGCGAGCCTGACGCGTTCGTCCACGTCGCGGTCGGATCAATGGCGTAGACACTTATCTTATATTTATTATTCTCTTATATACCTATAATTCGAGTCTAATTAACCAAACAAAATTTTGATTTTAATTCATTTATCAAGAAGAAAAGAAACAAATAGAAAAATATCAATGAAAATTAAAGTTTCCATTTCGTATATTATTTTTCATTTGTTTTCTCTTTAAAATTCTAACGTACGTAAAATTATTTTTATTTGAAACGATTATATAAAAACGAGTTTGAAAAATGGAGTTTTATTTGACCGATGATCGATCGAAGATTCGATCGAGGTTAACGCGAAAGTCAGACGCCAATGGTTCGAAGAATGATAATTGGTTCCTACTTCGTCGTACGTTTTACCGAGCGTTCCGCTTTATAAGATGTAGTCGATAAGCATTTGAAATTCAAACTCCGCGATTAAAATCGCATTAGGCGCGAGACGAGACGATATATAGCGGTGATTCTCTCTCGGGCAACTTTACGCGGATCGTTCGAGGCGGTGGCATTATGATATCCGAGATTCTAATAGTTTTCCATAGCGGGCTTGGTTTCGTCATCATCATCATTATTATTATTATTATTATTATTATTATTATTATTATTATACCGTACAAAATGGTACATTAACTTTATATATACGGGCTAAGGATTCCATTAAAATATCAAGACAAGTTTTACTTCTTGTATATAGATACGCTACCTACACATACTTAAAGAAGTATTCCCATCGAGGAGAAATAATAACGGGACATGGGGTTTTGTGCGTCGATATTTAAATAACAATGACAGGCATACCGTTACTATGGGTGAATGTCGATAGGAGGGCTCCGGGTCACAGAGAGTGGTTCGGTCCTCGCGAACTAAGAAATGACGAAGAAGAAGAAGAAGGAGAGGATTCGATCGAACAAGCCGGGAGCGAAAAACGTAAGAGAAGAGATACAGGAAGAAAGAAAGAGAGAAAGATAGTTGGGGTGGGGGAGAGAATATTCGTCGCGCGTGCTCCTTCCATTCTCTTCCCTTCCTATCTTTTCCCTTCCCTTAAAAAGCTACGACGAAGAACACGCAACGGTGACGGCGGCTCGAAGAGTATGCGCGCGCATTTGACGAATAAATCGGTTCGTTCGTGCGAGAAAGAACTCGTGAGGGCCTAGCCCGGCTCGGCTCGGCGCGAGGGAGATGGAAAGAGGTTGGTCCGATGTTTAGGAGTGGGGGGTTTTGCTAGAGTTTAGGAGTGGGGATGGAATCGAGTCGAATTAAGGGTAAGCCTGTAAATAGGAGGGGCCTGTTCACGCACATGGGCGCGGACTTGACTAACCTCGAGTAACGCCCATTCGGCCGGGCTCTAGTTTCTTTGGAACGCCCACCGTGTCCTCGCCCGGGGCACCCCCGGAGCCAACTTGCCAACCTACTCGCCAACCTACTCTACCTCCTCTGACGTGCACCATTCCCCTGGCTCTGATCGGGGAAAGCCGTTCGGTTGGCCGGCAGTCTGTCACGGGGCGAAGAGCGGGAACCACGTTAACCGGTTCCTTCAACCAGCTCCAGTCAAGCTTTTTTTCCGACGGTACACACGCATTCCGTTCCTTCAGCCCGTGCCGAATCACGCAGAGTAAAGAAGTATCTAACCCTGTTCGATCGTTCTTCGGCTTTTGCCGTCGTTGTTCTTTCGTCATCGTTGTCATCGTTGTCATCGTCGTCGTCGTCGTCGTGATCTCGTGTGCTGTGTGTTGACCTTTTTCGAACAAAAAAAAAAAAGAAAAAGAAGAAACGCGAGCGCAGCAGAAAGACAACACGACCTTTTTTTCCTTTTTCTTTTTTTATTAAAAAAATAAGAGAAAGAGAAGGAAAAAAGACTCAACACGTTCTGGTGAATTAAAGAATCGCTTAAATCTACGGTCCAAGTGTCGAGGGACCTAACGACATGCTGACCGACATGACACCAGCCGCGGCTGGTCAACTTTATCCGCAGCTGCAATCCATCGCCAAGTCACCAGCTCATGGACATGTGGTGAGTAATAGTCTCAGGCCGAGCATTTCTCTTCTTCTTCTTTTTATTCTTCCTCTTCGTTCAACGTCTTTACATTACTACCGACAATTCGATTATCTAGAGAACGAACGTACCTACTATTCCACTAGAATATTATTAACTAAGTGACTCGTCGATCGTTCCTTTTCTTTATTCATAAGTGTAACTAGGCTAGGAAAAATGAGAACGGTAGAATTCTACAAAAAGAAGATAAAGGAAAAAAGATATTATTTCCAAAGGTCTTTCACTTTAGATCGATAGATCATTTCTACTTTCTTTCGTATAGGGATCTCAATCCTACTTTACCAGCAGGTAGAGAAAAAAGATCGATTTTGAAGATCAACCGCTACCGTCACCTTTCGACGGTATCTTCACCGTAAGGTCGTCGTCGATCAGAGATCTTGTCGGTAGAACAAATTAGTGGCCATTTTGAAAGGTGTCGCACCTTTCAAAGCATCTAAGGGTACGAGATAACTCCCATCTTTGACTCCCTTCGTTCATCTCTTAACCAATCTCATCAGCTACCTTTAAATTTACCACTAATATTCTCTATGTGAATGTAGATATAATCTAAAGTTCTTTTTTTTTTCTTTTTTTTTTTTCTATTTTCTCTTTTCTCTTTTTCGTTGGAAAATTTCAACGAATTTCAAGTATTATATTATTACCTGAAATAAAATAACGAAACCTCTATTATGCTCGTATGTTAAAAATTATTTTCCTTGAATATCGTCGGAAGAATTGCATTCCAAAATTTATTTTTTTTCTAAATATTCAGCAAAAAGTAGCATAAAGGAAGGATCATTATCGAGTAAATCCCCTCAATCTAAATCCAGGATCATCCAGGATAATCCAACCTGTTTTGACAGGACCGGTAATTCTTGAAGACTTCTTCTCTTTCATCTCTCTCTCTTTTTTTTTTCTCTCCTCTTCCTCCTCTTCCTCCTCCTCCTCTCATCGTTCTCCTTTTCTCGACCACGAATCGAGTGGGCAATAATATTGGATCCTTTTCCAACTCGACGACACGTGTTCAAGTTGTTCCTCTACGTCTCTTAGCTTGAACTCTTTATTTTATGACTCGGCAGGAAGAACGCACTCCCGTCGGTATGATTTACGAGTCGACCTAAAAAAGTAATTAAATCCGTAGACACCGAAGTGAAAGGCGAAGTATATTTATTAATGTAACCAGAAATCTGTTTTTTCTTTCGCTTTGTGTCCATATCTCTCTCTCTATTTCTCTTTCTCTCTTTCTTCCTCTCCTCCCTTCTCCTTCTCTCTCTCATATTAAATTTGAAAAAAAGGTATTACAAGCACGCGACCTTGATAAAGACACACGCGTTACTTGTGCATGCATATTATACACTACAAATTAAAATTAAAATTACAGTTACGAAAAAATATTAATGCCACACGATAAAAATAATATATTTTGTGTCGTGATATAGAAAAATATATTTGCGATGATACAATATAATAACAACACCATTACAGTTATAAAAATTGTTTGGATATACGTTGAGAGAGAAAAAAAAAGAAAAACAAGATTTTTCCTTTCTCCTTCCTCCTTTCTAGAAAGAATTCGAGTGTCGAATGTATCGAGTGTCCTTCGACACAATAGTCCTTGCGCAAGGTTCTCAAGAATGAAACGAACAGGGCTGCCTCCTCCCTGTCTACCTGTGCACCCGAGGAGCCAATTATTTGTCTGATTTTCTTTGTGCTCCGAAGAGGATCCACTTGACAGAATGCGTGGGTAGGAAGAAACACGATGCTTACTTCCTCTAGGATCCTAACCAATGGGAAGATACGTGCGAAGATACTCTATACGTCACGTACGAAAAAGATCTTAGTTCTTTCTTTTTTTTATTCGGATAGGGTGGGTGGGGGGGGGGCCGATTTCTTTATCGAAGTTTTTTTCGGTGGTGATCATTTTCTCACGTTGTTTTCCTTTGATTCGCTAGCTTCACGTTCTTTCTTTATTTTTCTTTTTTTTGTTTTTTTTTTTTTACGGATCGACCTGTCTCGACCTAAATTTCTTTTTTATATTTAAAATGATTCCGTTTTTTCTTCGTACAGGACCAATGGCTATTTTACAAACTCGATCGATAACGCGTCAATAGTTAATTCCCTTCGTATCTATGTAATACTAATATACATCGATCTACAAACTCTTCTTATTCTCCGAACGATTTTCACTAATTCACGAAGCAAACTTATAGCACCTTTCCTTTTTTTATTTATTGATATAATATATAGGTATATCTATCTATCTCTCTTTCTTTGTTATTCTAACTAAAACGTTTCATACATATATACTTGTTTCTATCTCTCTCGTTAAACATTTTATATTATACACGTAAGAAAATCGATAAAAATCAAGAAATTATTAACAAACTTGTCTTCCATTAACTGTCGTCTTGATCTTGATAGTCAATATAAGTTGACTTTTAAAGAAGTTAAAAAGAACGGTTCTCTCGAATTCGCTCAACATAGTGTAGTGTAGTTGATGATATTTAATACCCACCTAGATGCGCAGTTACACCTGTCAAACTCATAAGAGAACATTTGTATGACATCGTTTTCCGGTTTTCTTCTTTTACACCGTCGGTCCACTTCACTTTAACGATCGGAAAATCCGATAATCCGATTCCTCGTGTAGGGGTGAAAAGAAGAAAAAGTCTTTTCTCGAGGAATCGCCACCGTTGACATTTTCAAGGATAACAATGGACTGCGAACTGGGAATCTGTCGCAGAAATGCTTCCTTTAGGCCCTTATTCATGGTTACTACGAAAACGAAGAAAAAAGGTAGACGAGAGTGAGCAACAAGGAGAGAGGGCTTTTTATGAGAGACTTTTAAGAGGCTTTACCTGGAGCACCACCGGATGCTTCAACGAAAATGCCATCCTAATTTGTTCTCTTTCTGTGGAAAGGAGAAGAAATGGGGGGACGAGGGTGGGCAGGGGGGGGGGAACGAGAGACTGGCTGGCTAGCTAGCCTAGAAGAGAGGAGACTGGACATTATTTCCTTAAACCGACCGTAATCTCCCGAAAAAAAACACGCAATTCTTCTTTCAGTCCTTTTTTTTCTTTTTTTTTTTTTTCTTTTCCCCTCTCATCACGAGAATCGCACGAAACAACGAATTTACCCCAAAGGCTACTACTACTACTACTACTACTATGCCGTCGCCGCGACTGTTCGAACGAATTTCTTGATTTCTTCGAATTTTTTAATAGTCTCCTATGTAATATAAATATTAAGAAGGAGGGTGAAAAAAAAAGAAAGAAAGAGAGAGAGAGAAAGAGGAAAAGTTATGACGATAATATCTCTCTCCTCGTAAACGTTTATGATACTTCTTCATGAACGTGCGAAAAACGATGTGGTCTCGTTGGGAAAGCTCGTGTGTGATCAAAACCGCAAGGATTCTCCGATGTAAATTGCAAGTTACAAAATTCCCAGCGGTTATGGCTACTCGTGCGAGCTCGTTGAAAATCGTTTTATAATCGTCGACAATTTTACGAGTCCTTTACTCTCTCTCTCTCTCTCTCTCTCTCTCTCTCTCTCTCTTTTTATCATCGTTGTGAATAAATCTACGATAAATTTTCTTCCTTTCGATAATGTGCTACCTTCATACGACACATCAACGCGTGTAAAGTGAAATACCAAATAAAAAGATATTTATCTGCAGATACGCGCGCGAAAAGGGAAAAGCTACGATAAAATTGTAATATTATATTCATCGTGATATTTAATACGACGATCAACAACATTTTCGAAAACTCGCTACTTCTCGTACTCATTGTTAGTATATTTTGTTCGTTTCGTATAATATATATCTGTAGATTGGAATTCGACAACTGGCAGATGTTCTACGATGTGACAACATGGCTGCCATTATTCCTGAAACGGTTTACCCTTGGAAAACCGTTTTTAGGTATGATTGATCGTTCCTAAGAACTGTCTACTTTCAGAGTATAGCTCGTCACTTTTTCTATGAAATTCAAAAAATACAATTCTGACCTATCGATTTTGTTCGATCGACCGATATTTAATGTTGACTTCTAACGACAATTTTTTTGCCTACACTAAAATGCCTTATTACTTTTGACGGATTATTAAAAATTCATAATACGAAGTTAGGTTCGTGACAATGAATCTTAGGAAAATAATATTTTCGTTCAAATTACCTAATAGTTCTTGACATCGTTTGACCTTCTCTCTTAAAGATAATGATAACCTTCCAGAGAGAAATATTATATGGAAATTTTTCTCACAAATTAGAACCGTTTCTTCTTTTTTTTTTTTTTTTACGAAAAAACAAAAATAAAAAAAACAAAGTATGCTCTCTCTTTCTCTTTCTCTCTCTTCAATTATTGAACGGAAGAGCCATATTTATACTATATTTAAACAAGAAAATTCGTCGAGTAATTTTAGTTGGCGTAAAATGGCCAAGGCATATGCTTCTTATTTACTAACGTACATAGTTACTATTACTTAGAAATTGTCTCTCTCTCTCTCTCTCTTTTTCCCTCTCTCTCTTTCTTTCTTTCCTTCTGTCTGTCTCGATAGTTCGATAATTGAAAAGCCAAGTTCTATCCCTCTTTCTCTCTTATTTCTCTTTCTCGACTTCATCATCATCGTGCACGTCGATGTTCTCGTTGCACGCACGAACGAAATTATCGGTCATTATACCGACGTATCGTCGCGAGCGAAATTATTCAGCGAACAATACGTAAAGGGACCATGATCTGCTCGATGGTCAATGCCCTGTATCTCTCTTTTCAATGATGCTAACTAAAGATCATGGTACATCGTTGATATAACGTTATTTAAATATAATTCATTATTTTTCTAGAAATATAAATATATATATAAAAAGAAGTTTTTCTCTTAAGAAAAAGAAAAAGAAGAACAGCAACTAAATGAATTAAATTTAATATACCGAAAAATTCGATGGGGATACAAAACCGCATAACGTTTGCGATAGAAAATTTTCGTTTATCAAATTAATTGATTTTCGCAAATATTAAAAAAAACAAGAAGTATAACTTAAAAAAACAGAAAAATAAATAAAAGCTCATATACTACTACTACTATGAAGAAGAAGAAGAAGAAGAAGATCGAGAAGCTGTAATTTGATAGATACAGGACTGCATGTGGATTTACTAGGCGCGTGTGACGGCCTGTAGCAGCGAGTTATACGTGCCTTCCTGCATCAGGCCATCATCATATCGCTTGGAGGTTCGATAATTGAAAAGCTAGGAGAAGAACTCTCTCTCTCTTTCTCGCTTAATGCTGTAAACAATATTCTTTGCAGGATCGGTATCTTCTTCTCTCTCTTTCTCTCTGTTTCTCGGTCTTTTTCCATTCTTTACCGATGGTACGTCGAATTACCAGCCATTATCGTGACGTATCATCGCGAGTCAGCGTCATTCGAGGGGCCATCATGGGAAAAGAGCGAACGATAGACGATCGGTTCGACACCTCCGGGCGTGCAACCCACGTTCGAGTAAAGTGGAAAACGATTATTAACGAGTCTCTTTTCTCGGATTACACGGAACAGGCTAACTACGTTTTCTTTGTGCATGTAAATCCATCCAAGCTAATAATATCTAACTCGAGATGAAACTTCTTTGACGAACCTTTAAATGTCCTAACCAAGAGTCTAGACTAGTCCTCAAACTATTTAGATCCTCTCGTTTATTCGACAATGAATGGTATTGGTATCTGAGTAGTAATCGAGAATGAGATGGACAATACTCGGAGCACCGTGGCGTACCCACGAACGAACACCTTTCTTTCAACGTGGAGAGAAAGAAGCGTGCCAGCGTGGCAGGGATTCTCTGCAGGGGTGCCAACCTCCTGCGGTGACCGAACCAAAACAGTATATACCTAAGCTTGCTCTCTTCGCTACGAGAAGTTCCAATGATTTATCTGACCGATCATGCTCACCGACATTGCGTCCTCACCACCTTATTCTTCTTCTTCTTTTTCTTCTTCTTCTTTTTTCTTTTTCTTATGGTTGTACTTTTTTATTCAACCGATCGCTCCGAAATTCTTTCTCGTACTTTTTGTTGTTGTTGTTATTGTTGTTGTAAGGAAAATATAAAAGTTTTATTCACCCTCTCTCTCTCACGGGAGTGGAGACCGTAAATATGACGAGTCAAGGTAATTCTTAAGGTGACAAAGGAAGTCGATCGGCACGCGAACATTTGAGAAACACGAGAAAAGAGAAAGATCTCGGTATTTCTCACACGGTAATACCACGTACGTGGTAGGGGGGGAGCAACGAACCCTTCCGGGATTCTCTCGGCAAAAACTTCCGGCATATAAACCGAGCCACGTCAAAATGTTTGCCCGCGATTTTCATGATGCAGATTGTGCGCAGATGCACACATATGCTCCTCGGCGGTGCTTTCATATTTTTCCTTATTTTTCTTTCCTTTAAATGTTTATTTGCCTCTTATTCTTATTCTTATTCTTCATCTTCTCGTGCACCTTGCGCAACCTATCTGTTTGGCAAGAAAATAAAAAGAAGACAAGAATAAGAGAGAATAAGAATAAGAATGAGAATAAAAATAAGAATAAGAAGAGGAAAAAAGGGCGATCGTGTTGCGTGTGCCTCGCGAAGTAAAGGAGGAACCAAGGAGTTTCAAATAATGGTTGGGATAATTGCGAGCCATGTTTACACCGGAATGCAGCGGAATCGATATTAAATTTACTCCGTGGAACTGAACTGCTCGAGTTCGAGTTGTTTTTCCGTACGGGTCCGAGAACACCGAGTATTTTTACGAGTAGACGACTATCTCTATCAACCTAGCTAACTTTTACACGTTTCCTCGAAGGACCCTTGCGTAACGCGTCCATTTTTTTTTCTTTTCCATCTTATTCGAATCGAAGAAAGCTACCGCTGCTGTTGCTGCTGTTGCTGCAAAATATTTCTTTACACGCGAACCCAAAGATATTCGTTTATTCTTTATACCGTGGTCGACGGCCTTGATCGACCGCGAAAACTCGTTTGCAAAAGCGAACCGATCAACGACGAATAGGAAGTTTGCCTGGGTTGTAAGCTTAAAGGCACAAGCAGTTTAATCGATTATCGCGTAAATCATATCGACGTCGATGAAATCGATCGCGGAGGTATATATATATATATACATATACATATAGGTATATATATATAGTTAGGTATATAGGTACGGCTTCTAGGGTAACGGAATCGTGAAAAATTCCTATCTCTCGTTGATTTACTCGCGGTAGCCGTGTTTCTCGATTGTAAAATGAGAGAGTGGGAGAAAGAGAGAGGGGGTGGGGAAGGAGGAGGAAAAAAAGGCACGAGCGCGAAAGCGGATAATTTGCATTTCCCTGTGACTCGTTCTCGAGACCTCCTCCTCCTCCTCCTCCGTCCCGCTTTTTCTATCTTTTTTTTATTTTTTAATTCTCATTATTTTGTTTCTTATCGTTTTTTATATTTCAGCCCGAGGCAAGGAATTATCCAGTTTCGTTGTTGTTGGTGGTGGTGGTGGGTGGTGGTGGCGGAAAAACGCGTCGTTAAAATTCGCGTTGGTCCCGTTAGTCTTAGTTAGCTATCGATTGCTTCGTTAGACGATAGGAAAATTATCGAAACATGTGTGTGTGTGTGTGGTGTTTGCTCGACGTTTGCTTTCACGAACCCATTCATGAGTTATCATAATATCTAACTAAGCCACGTATATAAATCTATGCGTTGCGTTCTCGTTTCGCTTCATTTCCTTTCCCATTTTTCTTTTTTTTTTTTTTTTTTCACGTTACGCGGTTAGATTCTCTTTCTCAAACGTACTCACGCCTTCCTCTCCACTTTTATACGAATCACGTAAGTTCTTGCAATATGTTACATAAGAAGCGTCATATCAACTTATAACGATCGGATTTCATTTAAATATTATCATCATAATTTTGTTCGATTAATTTATATAAAATTTAACGATACTAATTATAACGTAATCAAAAATTATTTGATCATTCTTATTATTTCCTTATTTTATTCGTTTAGCTGTTGTTTTTTATTTGTTTTTTTTTTCCCCGATGAAAGCAAATGAAAATATTACTTCTTTTATATATATATATTTATATGCATATATATGTTACATATATATATGTATATAGTTGGAAAAGATCGATATTTCGTGAAACACAGGGATAGACCGCAGTTTGTCAAGTGTGGCCGAGAAGCGAAGAGACGTTTACGCAAGCTATGAATTTTTATGGAGAGCGGCTTTTCCCCGTTCCGAATTTCATGTCGATAAAGAGGGGCCATAAATTCTCCGAAAAAGCGTTGCCCAGGTTCTCTTTGCCGGACTCTCTTTGCAGTACCGTCGCATCCTGAACTTTATTGTTCGGCAAAAATTCTTTTTCGAACATGTTTTAATCGAATTTTTCGAGACATATATATTTTGATCTTTTTCTTGACTAGTTGTGATCGTCATCGTTTCATTTTCCCGACAACGATTCAATTCACCATGGTTAACTGGTTAAACGAAATTAGATAAACTCATTTTTAATTTCATTTCATTTCATTGA
Source organism: Polistes canadensis (assembly GCF_001313835.1). Classification (NCBI taxonomy): domain Eukaryota; kingdom Metazoa; phylum Arthropoda; class Insecta; order Hymenoptera; family Vespidae; genus Polistes; species Polistes canadensis. The sequence continues at coordinate 1,021,437 of NW_014569581.1, forward strand.
ATTTGTTAATCAAACATCAAGTTGGTTGGTTAAAGTGCATTGGAAAAGTTCGTAAAGGACGATGTTTGCTCCCACGGCTTGTTCGGCCACTAAATATTGCGAAACAATAAATTTACTCGTAGAGTCACCCTCTTTATGGGTCTCTTAGACAGGGATGATATCCTCGGGGGATAACCTAATATGTCACAGTCTGTTGCAGAGATCTGCGCGTAAAACCAATCGCGATGGTCGAGGAGGGTGAATTTGCGACGAGGAAACATGTCTGGTGAATAGAAAAATAAAGATAGAGAGAGAGAGAGAAAGAGAGAAAGAGTATAAGGGAGGTATACTTCTAGTACGAGGGGTTCAGATGGACTACTAATGGACTGATTCAATAGCAACGATCTGATAAACCGATCTAGCATACACACGAACATTATCTCTAAATCGAATTACGAAGATCGTCGTTATTCAATTTGCCAATTCTACTTAAATCTACGAGAGTTTTACCTATATAGAAAATGTTCATTGATGTTCCAATTAAATTAGGAAATTTTCTAATGTATAAATTCTTATTACAACATAAGATAATATTATTTCATTCGCCGGAATATGAACGAATTCTCGCCGGGAGGGAAAAATAAAAAGCAAGAATCGTTTCCTATCTTGTAAACTACGATCCACATTCACTTTGCGAATTGCAATGATCTGAAGCGTTACATACACACACACACACACACACACAAACACACTGATCGAATTATATTGCTCAATTATTTACGAGCTCTTTAAAGTATAATTTTCAATGACTAATACCGACATCTATGTAAGTATGTTATGTTACAAATATCTGCAATCTGTTGGATAGGAATTATTTTCCTATATATTTCGTTGTATAGGAAAAGATATATGTGTTACGTGTCAATCTATACAATGCCCAGAAGGTTATAGCTTGAATGTTCTAAGAAAGAAAATGAGGGAGTATGGATGTCGCTTACTGCGAGCAAAATACTCGTTTCAATCTGATTGAAAGCTTTAAAAAATTCTGACGCAAGACTGAAAAAATCATGACAAAAATTTGCACCCATTTAGCATGATACGTTCTGAATTTTTCAGTCCTCCGCATTACATTCCTTTAGTAAAAAAGTAACACTTTTATTTATTTCCTGTACGTATAGAGAGAATCCTGACGTAACCCTTTTTTTTCTTTTTTTTTTCGTTACAACAGGAGAAAAATCTTTAAAAGACAACTCGGACGCAAATTTTTGAGATAACATATGTCAGATTCATTTCGTTCAGGATTCTGTTCTACCCAGAAGATAACTTGGTGATTAAAGTGTTCTCAGTTAAACGGAGTGCCTAAAAACCTTTCATAGTATAAATTATACATTGTTGAATCTTAGTGAACATTCCCCGGACAATATATAGAATGTTTGGATTGTGTAGATTGATTATAACATATACATATATTATATATTAGTTGAATGATCAATCGTTAGTGCGTAACGCAGTGTAGATAGGACTTGGAGGGTAACGACATAAGATGGAAAAGCACGATGAAGCCATAAATTCCACGAGGTTCGGGCCGGAAGACACGCGAACCAATTTGGCCGAGACAAGCGAGAGCGATACGGCTGGCGTACGTCGAACGAGTGATAATCGTCTACCTCGACGATTTTCGCAGGGTTCTCACTTACACTTTATCATCTTCCCTTTATCTTTAACCATTATCGAAAAAGTTGCAAACCTTCGGCCACCTTGTCGTGATCTTAACGCAAGAAACAGTAATTACCTACGTGTACTGTGTTGCAAGAAAAAGGAAAAAAAAATATACTATTATATTTTGTATATGTTATACAAAGTTTACTCTTCGATAATATAGAAATAATACAAAAATGTTCCAATGAACTTTATTCGCGCTTTATTTTTCTTTTTATTTTTGGAAATGGATGTTAATAGTATTTATCGTGAACGATAGTAACAACTGTCAAGTATTACTATAAGTTTATCAAGAAAAGCAAGGAAATAATCGAAGCAAAAGCAACTCGTGGTCCTCTTTAGCGAACTCTACCCAACGTACAACCGTTTACGGTCGGTACATGCGCGTAATACCTATAATCGCGGCGCGTATAATTCATAGTTGCGCTCGAAGCTATACTTTCCGTCTCGTTACGTGATCGGTGCAAACGCATCCTTTGTTTTCCATTCGCCGGAGGTAGAAGTTTGGAGGAGGGTGGGGGGTTGGTTTTCTGGTGTTTTGACGTCTAGGTATCGATGCCACGTGCTTCTTCCATTCCCCTTTCCCGCCCCTTTCTTATTTCCCAAATCGACAAATTCTAATTTAACAATACAAGATCCTATCGAAGATTGGATGATCAGTTTCCGAAGTATAATTCGAAGAACGCGTCGAACACGATCGTTCAATGTCTCGTTAAATTTAAATCAAGAGACGATAAAAGGGAATAAAATACACAGAGAGAGAGAGAGAGAGAGAGAGAGAGAGAGAGAGCGAGAAGAGATGGAAAAAGGAAAGAACGATGATTTAAATTAGCACCTATCGAGGGAAGAAGTAGAATGAGGAGGCGTTAAAATGAAGTCGTTAGAAAAGTTTGAGTATTTCAGCATGAGAGGAGAGCCTTCTTCTCTTCCACGAAAGACCGCAGCACGCTCTGGTAATCGTTTACTTATTCCTTCGGAATATTATAACATCGGTGCGGCACGTCCGAGATTGGATCCTCCTTCTCCCTTTTTATTCTTATTCTTCTTCTTCTTCTTCTTCTGCTTTTGCTTTTGCTTCTTATTCTATTTCTTCTTCTTCTTCTTCTTCTTCTTCCTTCTTGACTCGTTGAGGCCGCTTTAGCCAACACCTGCGTCCGTCGGTCGTCTTCGAGATGAACGGGTTCACGGTCTGCCAAAGATGATTTAGTAGCAGTTTGTTACCGCGGCGCCATCAGGAGGGTACCGCGAGTACAGTTAAGAGGAAGAGGCGGCCTTAAGAAGACCACGGAGGAGGACTACCACTCTCTCTCTCTCTCTCCTTACAAGCCACGCGTAAACGCGAACATTTCTCGACCTACTCTCCCTCTTTCTCTCTCTTTCTCTCTCTTTCTCTCTTTCTTACTCGTATAACGCCGATGCTTTTAAATTGCTTCCTCTCGCCGTTACAATATTTTTCTTACCCGATTTAAACAGGCTCCTCTGTGCAACTAACTCGACGATCGACGACGACGCTTAAGATGAATTTCCGATCCGTGGAAGATAAAACATCTTGAAACTTTTACAATCTTTCTTTCCCCTCCTCCTCCTCCTCCTCCTATGTGTTTATCGAGTCGAGCATTGTAATTGGAATGATTGTAAATTTCGATTAGAAATGAAAATTACTATTAATGAATATTAAACGAGTCGAGAGGATTGAAACCAGTTATTACAAAGTGATTTCATATTGTTTATAATAAGCCCTAGGTATAAACGATTAAAAATTCAATCAGACAACGGAATGAATACGAATACGAATACGATTCTATTCGTAGACCTACGAATGATTGACAGACAACGTTTGCTATCTATACTCGGTTTCTATTCAATTTATTAACTCGTGGGAAAGATCTATGTAAATGTAAAGGTGATACAAAAAAAAAAAAAACGAAAACAGATTTTAACCGAGCCTGGTAAAAGTCTCATCACACACACGAATAAGTATATATATAATATATATATATCTACTGATAGAGAAAAATATATTGTGCATATTTCGTTGATTATTATAGCAATCATAAATGAATCTAATAAACAGAAAATTCATGACATCGATAGTAATTATCGATTAAATCAAACATAAATTTATCTAAAAATGATAATGAACAAAATTTCTCGATTGAAGGTATGCATAGGTTCCTTTTCTTTTTGTAATTGGATGAAAAAGTATACGGGTTTCGACAAATATAATTTTGTAATATCTTTAACTAGTAATATAACGGCTACATTTTTCATATCGAAATCGATATATCGAAGGGATCGAAAGTCGAGGCAGGTGTAAACGAATCTCTCTCTCTCTCTCTCTCTCTCTCTCTCTCTTCTTTTATTTCTTTCTCTACCTGCTTCTCGACTTCTCGGCGATCGTATCGATCGATTCGTGTGTCCTACTCGATCCTGTAATGTGGATCGAGGAAGATCCAACGAAGAACCTTTCTTACACACTCGCAATAAGATACCTTATAATTATAGAGCCCTTGTAGGGCTTGTTGTACGACAACGTTGTTTCTTCTTCGTTGATAGAGAGAGAGAGAGAAAGAGAGAGAAGGAGATAAGAAAATTCCACGCGTTTCTAACTCGTTTTCTTGCAGCTCTCGACGTTTAACATCAGGGAGAGTAAAGACGTGGTAACCGGTGGTGCTGTGTTCTCGATTGACGTTCTTTCTTCGATCGTTCTATACACCTTCGTAGAGCTTTTGTAATGGTTTTTCTTTCCCCTTTTTTTTTATTCCTCCCTCATTTTCCCGTCTATTTTCTAGAAAACGCAAAGATTTGTTGATAAAAGTTCGATGATAGGAAAAGGATTGAAATATTTATTTTCTTCGCGCAACTTCTTTTACGTTTCTATACCATCAAAATCTATCTCTCTTTTTTTTTTCCTTTAATACACTTACATACTTATGCGTTATTCGTTTAGATCGATATTACTTATACTCTGTTGAAATAAAAGAAAAAAATTATTTGTTTAAATTTTGTAATCCAGTACATTATCATAATTACCGGCACGCTGGGCTGTTATAATATGTAGACATTTATCAAGAAAGAGATTCTTATTTCATAAATACAAGAAAGTAAATAACGTTGGACAGGTGATACTCGCGAAGGTAGACGTGGCCGTTAAAAAAAAAGAAGAAGAAGAAAAAAAATAGAGAGGAAAAAAAATGAGGAAACAAGGATGTTCTTTAATCGTATCGATCTATTTGAATCGTATCGAACGATCGAAGATAAAAATTGATGGAATTTGGCAAAGTAATAATCTTATCGATGAAAAAAGAAAAAAATGATTCCAACATGTGGGAACGACGAGGAATGATGGAAAGAAGGGTTAATTCACAGAAGGAAAAGGAAACCAAACGAACAATGCGAGTTTCAATTGGTAACAGTCGTCCCGATGTTGTTTAACTAAAAAGTCTTGTGGAGTGGGAGGAAAGGAAACAAAGTAACAAGTAGAATAACCGGCGAATCGTTCGATCTACCTTTCCGATCTCTTTTCAAGCAACGAAGACTTTGTGTGCATCCTTTCATGAATTATTTACACTGACGTCCGTAACGTAGCCGCCTTCTCGCCCCTTCGCGAATCTTTTCATGCCGAAGAAGAAACTTAACGCGTGCTAAAATATTATTACGCGAAAAAAGGTAATAATAATAATAATAATAACATCCGATGGTGTTTTTAATTTTTCTTCCGTTTCTTTTCTTTTTTTTCTTTTACTCAAAGAAGAGATCCAAGCGAATAGATGAAAACACGTTAAAAACAATCGTACGATTCTTCTGCTAATTGACGTTGGTCATAAGCATTCGCGAAAATTACCTACCGTTCGAAATCGATGATCCATCTTTCTTCCTCTTTTTAAGCCGATTTTCACAGAAACATCCGTAACTAAATTGTAAATTTATGATAACAGCAATGTTGCTGCTCGACGGCTGCTCAACTCGTCCTACTACTACTACTACTACTACTACCTTTTTTGCTACAACGTACCCGAACGATGATGCCTGTTTTATATCGTTACGGGAGCTCGAGCACGCAAGTAGTAACTTCATAATGCTCGCAGATTTAACTGCGGAAAGAGATTTACTTTGATGCCTCGGTGGTGAGATCGTTGCTGCTTCAGAAGTGAAATTCATTTAAAAAGTGTTATCTTTATTATGATTAACGATAAGATCTACCTTTTTTCTAATTTGAAAGGATATTGGCGAATGGTTTGATTACGAGTTGATGAAAGCGATTTGATCGTTGAAATGAAGAGTACCTATATCTTTCTCCCTTTTTCTTTCCCTTTTCTGTTTGGCGACTCGTCGTTCGGCAAATCGGTAGTCGTCGAGATCGAGATCCTTCGGGCCCTGGGATCGTTTAAATGCTAATATCGAGTTAATTTATTGTCCTACGATTTCGTTGGTTGACTTCGCGTCGGCACTATTTACACGTTGATTCCACGTTCGAGGTTCGTAATTGAAAGAAAGCCGCCGCACGGGACCACCCGTGCAAGGTAAGCAATAAAATTTCAAATATACGGGGACGGGACTCTAACTTGTTTCGGTAGGTTGGTCTAGTGGACGAATAAAACTTTTGTACGATCAAACGACGTCCTCTATTCCAATTCTTCCTTCCTTTCTCTTTCTTTTATTTCATTTGACCTGAACTTCGAGGATAAACCAAAACTCCGCCTACTTTCGATGCGTATCCTTGGTAATATCAAATGGAAACGTCGACGAATGGTGACGATCAATATGGTGACGATTTTCTAAACAAATCCTAAATGAAATGATTAAGATATACGTCACACCTCTTATTTTTTCTAAATCGATTAAGTTGAAATAAAGTTAATCATTTGGAAAACAACTCGTATATCTAGGTACCTATATATTTGTTAAACAAATATTCAACAGTTGTAAATTTCGTGGACAGAAATATGTCGAGAAAATAATGATGACGAGTTGAGTTAATCGTTTAAAAACGATTTGACATTTATGGTGAAAAATATTGAACTTGTGGGTGATGATTATCTGAGTTTCTTGTTTACAATGACAAAGTATATTACAAAAGGGATAATCAAGAAGGCTTATAAACTGACACAATGAGCAAAGAACCATGCGAGAGTTTAGAGGATCTTAACGAGAACAAAGTGAATAGACGAGGTGTATCGGTCTAAGGATACGCCGTTAATAAACACCAATCCTTCTCTTTGTGCCTACCTACCGGCTTCTCTTCATAGCCGGAAGGCAACCGTGTCTATATGCTAATAGGAAGCTCCCGACGTTTTCTACTTTGCGCCTTCTACCTTTATTCTATCTGGGCCTGTGCGTCTCGTTGGTTCACTCGTTCGCGAACACGATCGTTTACGATTTTTCTCTTACATAGTAGTACATAATATATACTTACATTGTAGGATATGTTACCAGAGTAGCTAAGTACCTATATATAGATAGATATAGGTACACGTAAATATTATATAAGTAGCATCACGTTCGAAGTACGGATATATATATAGGAAGATATAAAAAAATCGATTTAAACTAATTCAAAATTAAATCCCATTCCCATTATTTTATACGGTTTTTTTTCAATAAATTACGAACAATGATTTTATTTGATTTGATATCATTCTTATAACATATCAAACACCGTTAATTTATCGCAATTTTATTTTATTAATAACGCTAATAAAATATTCGAAGAGGTAAAATTTTCCAATGGTTCCTAACATTCACAGGGCTAGACTAATGAAAAATTTATGTTAAATCGATAATTCGGATCCGACGGGGAAACGATAAAAATACGAAAGAAGTCAACTGGTGTTTAAGGTATACTGAAAAAAAAGAAAAGAAAAAAGGAAAAGCAATAGAAAAAGAATGGGAAAGAGAGAGAGAGAAAAGGTGGGAGAAGTTTTGAAAGGGGTCACCTTTCCCAAATTAGAAGCGTTCGTAGAGTGAACGTGGTAAATGACTAGCCGGGCGATAGATCGGACACTACCGCTAATTGGCTGCAGAATTTTATGTACCACTAAATTACTTCATGCAAATGCAGTCGCTTCCGTCCTTCTACTTCTGCTGAATACTCGAAAGAAAGAGAAGAAGAAGAAGAAGAAGAAGAAAGAGAGAAAGAGTGTAGATACTTATACACACCTATTTTAGAATCTGAAGAGAGAGTACACCGAACGATTCTTTAGAAGATTTACAGCGCTCTCATTATCCTAATGAAGACGTAACGTCTTGAAAAAAAAAAAGGGGCCTCGATTTTTGTTGAAAACCGATTGCTCGTACGAAAACTACTCGTTACACCGGTCTCTCTTGTACTAAAACGCGAAAGGAGATACCTTTCCCGGACTTTTGCTTTCTTGCCGTCGTCACGACGGATCATTAACGAAAATTAGGTGGATGACTCGAGGCTTCGACGTACAACGTCTTCTTCTTCTTCTTCTTCTTCTTATATTTTTTGTTTCATTTACTTTTCTTTTTCATCTTCTTCTTCTTCTTCTTCTTCTATTTCTTAACTCTTACGCTCATTCTCCTTCATATTCGTTCTTTTACTTTTTCTTTCTTTCTTTCTTTCTTTCTTTATTCGAGGACTCGCTGAATAAACGAGAGAATTTTTCTCTTCCTTCATGTTTTTTTTCTTCTTCTTCTTCTTCTTCTTCTTTTTTAAATTTACTCTCTTCAAGAATACGACGCAAGTGTTTCCTATGTGGATTTTTCATTGTGTGCGAACGTACGATCTATCATTAAAGGAAGATTATTCATTCTTTTTTTTTTCAAATTTTTTTTTCAAATTTTTTCTTTCGTGAATAAAGAGTAACTAGGAGTAGGATCCGTTTGTCTCCAAGAATTACCAGAAAGATAACACATAGATTTTATTTTTCATACGGTTGGCACAAGGTCGAACGGGGGTGTTGCCCGTTTAAACTGGTCAGGAGTTATAACTCCAACCGAACGATAATAACCCGCTTTAATATTCAACGCCGAGCTGGGTAACAGATTTATGAGCTCTAATGAATTGGTAATCTAATCCTTCTTTTCCTATCTCTTTCTTTCTCTCTTTCTCTCTCTCTTTGTTTCTATCTCGCGACAACGTTGAATCGTCGTTCATTCTTCTCTCATTTTCACGTTCTCGGATTACTTTACGTAATTCGAATATCCTTAATAGTTCGCCCTTTTCTCTTACTACCCGGAAATCATTAGCGCGTCTTTCAAAGTAATTTCGAAATCTGTCGAAGGATCGAAAAACGTTGGATAAAAATTAAAAAAAAAAAAGAAAATAAAATAAAATTAGATGAAATCAAGTGGTTCGGCGGGGTGAGGAAAGGGGTAAGGGGGAGGGGAAGGTTAAAAAGAAGTGGAAGGCAAGTAGTATGGGGGAAACCTCTCTCTCTCTCTCTCTCTCTCTCTCTCTCTCTCTCGTTCTCTCTCATCCGATAGCCGAATAAATTTGGATAGCTCCCTGTTTTGGCCCGAGGCCATGCTTGTGCCATCCTCGTGCTCCCTGGTAGACTTTTTCTTGCACACATGCACACACATACATATATATAAATAGATATACGTGTACGTTTATATATATATATATATATATATTATAGCTATATAATCGGACCTTTCGTAACACACCGTGAGAAAGAGAGAGAGAGAAAACGAGGTAGATGGACCGATGTGTATCCAATCCCCCCTCCCCCCTCTTTCCTCATCTCGCCGTTGTTCTCTTCTTTTCGTCCTCTCTCTCTCTCCCTCTCTCTCTCTCTCTCTCTCTCTCTCTCTCCTCGTGCGATGGATTTAATTAAAAAACATAATTTAGAAGGGGGGAAGATAACAGGTAGCTTCTTTCTGGTGGGAACTAGCTAAGGTTATATCGCAGGTTCCTAACGCACTCTGTCGGCCTGCGGTCACTCATGAATAAGATTATTAATCTCGTCTTCCACCGAAACTTTCTTCTTTCCTCCTTACCCGTGATTCTTTCGTCTAATTTTTTCGATCGAACGTGTCGGAAGAGAAATAACGTTTAACATCGTTTAAAAATCATTTTTTATGTTTCATTCGTTAGCATTACTTGATAAATTTTCATTCAATTGATTCGAAATAATTCAATATGGTTGAAGAAGAAATGAAGTATGAATCATATATACGCGTATCAAGATAACGAGAGATAGATAAATAGATAGATAGATAGTCAAGTTGAGAATCGCTGATCGAATTCGACGAAAGATTCGACGAAGACGGGGAAGACTTAAAAATCCATTTGTCAAAAGGCCCTGTCGCAAAAGGGCGTCGCATAGCGAGATTAAAAGAGAAAGACCGACCGGGGGTTACCACCAGCAAGAAATAGCTACGCCATCTTGTCCTGAGAATACGATCGTCCTTCCTTGAGTTATACTTTTCGTTGGGTTTTATTCCTTGCGTGCTCCTTTACAAATTCATTCCCAGGTAAGAAAATTTACTAACCGAAAAGCAACTTCGTTCCTCGGGGTGCAACCACAAACGCAACATCCAGGAATGGTCAATGCTTTTGGAATTAATTTTTTTATTGAATCGAAAATACTTTCTAACCTCTCTCTCTCTCTCTCTCTCCCTCTCTATCTATCTATCTCTCGAATGAAATTGAAAGAAAAAAAAAAAGGGGAAATATAATTTTGCCGCAGAATGAACGCCATATGTTCGTGTTCGCGGCGAATAAAATTTGGATCTATAGGTTATATTATAGCGAAAAAATAAAACAGAACGCACACTATGTGTGTCGTAGTCTATAGAAATAAACCCGTGACAAAAGGTTGAGGTAGAGAACCAGGCGCCGCCATTGACGTTTACGGCCACCACTCTGCGTTTTCTTCTCTCTTTTCTTTTTTCTTTCTTTTTTTTCTTTCTGTTTCTTTCTTTCTCCATACGATCTGAGCAATTATCTAAGAAAGCCGAATAGACCGCACGACTATTACCTACTACTCGCGGTTTGCCACAATCACGGTACCACCTAGACTTATGAAGAAAGAGAGAGAAAAGAAAAAGAAAAAAAAGTCCCCTTATCGAAAACACTTCTCCTTCTCCTTCTTCTTCTTCTTTTTCTTCTTCGTTGGAAGGAGTAGGATAATTGGTCTTATAGTCCGATAAACAAATAATTTTTTCCTCGAGGGCACACGCGCGATAATATAAATAAAACGTTCTTTTATATATATATATACTGAAAGTAGGTAATTTTTTCTAATCTTTCAAGTATTCTCGATCGATATCAAAATTTATGTATTTTTCTTTTAAACTGTAAAAAAAAAAATAAAAAGAAAAACCTGTGGAAAAGGATAATAAAAGTTGGAGCGAATGATAAGAAGAAAAGAAACTCTTGTCGGGGTAATATACCTAAAAGAATATCGATAGAGAAGGAAAACTAGGTTGTGGTACAGGTGGATGGATATATATTTGGAGAGGTTGGCCCATGCCGCATCGAGGGCAGGTGCTTCAGGGTACCGGTCAATGCCTCTCGAGAACGTCCGTCACTTTTTTACATGGAAACCAGAAAAAGAACGCCGACTAAATTCGAAGGAAGCTCCATTACCACGGAAGAACGACGAAAAGGGACTCTCGGTTCTTTTCTCTCATTCCGCCCCTTCTCCCCCGTACCCTCCCCGAGCCCACTTTTATTCCAATTCTCTTCTATACTTTCTGCTCTTTTTTTTCTAATCGTCTTTTATCCCTATTAACTTTTATTCTTCTATAAAGTATACTCATTTATTTATTTATCCTTATTACAAATAGAATATTTGAATTAACGTTTTTTTTTTTTTCCATTGACAATATATATTCTATAAATCAAATAGCAGATAAATTTTTCTCACCTTGTCCGTGCTTGACCGAGTTGAGTCGTTAAAAGGGTCGAATAAGGTTTGACAGAGACGTCGGATGTGGTTTACCACAAGCTTTCGCTATGTAGTCACCCTACGTTTTAGCGGGTTAGCACCCTCGCGCTTGTCAATCGGCCGTCGTGGCAACCCTCCCTGCTTGCTGCTGTTGCTGTTGCTGCTGCTGCTGCTACTTCGATGACTGTCAGCTGCTTAGCTCGAACGCTTCAACGCCCACGATTTACCTCGTCCTTTATTTACCTCATTTGCCAACAACTCTCTTTCTTTCTTTCTTCTTTTTTCTTTTTTTCTTGGTCACATCAATTTCATAATACAAAAAAAAAAAAAACAAAATTGAAAAATGTATGCGTAGAATTACGATGAAAGATAATTTCAGTTGGAACGTTATCATTGATTTCTTGGCGATAAAATGAAATCTCTTGTTTCCGTACATTGTCTCGAACGGTCTAGAAAGTTTCCCTTCGGTCCAGTCTCTCTCGTGAGTCGACGAATCAGGACGATGGCTCTTCTTCGACGCGCTATGAATCTCATTCGCCACACTGTCGGCTCGTTTCGACACGCATCCATGCTCACGGTGAACACCAAGACTCGCGCGCAAGAACCTTTCTCCGTACGGTTCACAAATTCACACTGGATTTATCGATGTCCATCCGAGGTTCAGAGGACACTAACCAAAAAGCCTTTGTCGTCCTTTTTTGCTTTTTTTTTTCTATTTTTCCTCAAGAATCAACCACGCCAACAAATACAATAACTTATCTAGAAAATACATCATTTTCTAAGCCTCCTAGAAGTTTCTTTTTTTTTTTTTTTATAATATAATACACGAGAGTTGTGTGTTGTAGCTAAAGTTGTGTTAGGTAAAAATAAGTTTCGGCGTTTGTTAAGAAGATCTTACCGATCGTTCTTGGAAGTTAGGAGAAACGAGATGGAAGGAAGGAAGGAAAGTCTCCTCGATGATTTTAATTTATGCGCGGCGTGGCTGGAGGCGTTATTAGTCCTAGCTGGATACGATGGGCGTGACGTCACGCGGCTAAAACAAAGGATCCTGCCGAGGAGCCCATCCCATGTCGGTTCTCTTTCAACCGTGCCGACAGGACGGCGCGAGCCATTGGATCTTTTCTGCATCAACGAAGGTTCGATGTTTTACGCTTCGCAAAGTTCCTGCCCTTAAAGCCCCCTTTCCTGTTCTTTTCTCTCCTTTCCTCTTCTTCCTTCCTTCCTTATAATATTTTTCTTATAAATTATTCCCCCTTTCCGATCGTCTCTTTACGAATGGAAGAAAGTTTTTTTTTTCTTCTTTTTCTTCTTCTTCTTCTTCTTCTTCTAATATAATATCGAAGCTCGTTATCTAAGGAATCGATCAAATTTATGATTCCGTTTGATTCGCAAGAAAACTCTCTTGTAGTATCGATAACGCGTTAAACGCATACGAGAATGAAAGATAAAACGGACACAAATTATAAAGCGCGATAAACGATGAATATCTAGGTACGAAAGGATGTCTTGAGAGAGAGAGAGAGAGAGAGAGAGAGAGAGAGCATAGGTTAACAGCTTCGTTTTAACTTACTCTCGCTAATTATAGAGCGCGTGACCTCTAGGCTAACGCAATTCTCAAAGAGATAGGCAAAGCTACGTCGTCGTCTAGGTATATCTCTTCTATCTAATCAATGATGCTCTTTGCTATTTAATTCTCCATAGTTAGTTAGTGATGTTGCTTTCAAACGTTTCAAACTCTAACGCATATATATATATATATATATATATATATATATATAGATACGTCGTCTTCTTCTTCTTCTTCTTCTTCTTCTTCCTCCATTCGTATGAAAATTTAGTTAAGAAAAATGAAAAAAGAAGAAAAGGGGGAAAAGAAATTGAAAGCTAATTGAGAGATGTCTGCACCGTTGTCTCCGTAGGCCACTGTCACATTGTTCCGACGGATCAATACCTCTAGCCTACCTACAACCTGCACCCACCGAGCTTGAAGAGGGCGTGGCTCGTACACCACCAGAGAGAGAGAGAGAGAGAGATGCTCCCACTCTCTTTCCCATTTTGCCCTCTCTCCCTCTTTCCTTCCCATAGCCTCATCCTCATAGAACCATGGAAAAAGCAGGAAGGAAGGGACGATTTTATCTTCCAACCCTTGGAAAGTTACTCTCGGAGCAATGAGCAAGCGCCCGAACCTCTGGGGTTGGATCTTTGTAAAACTCTTTTCTCACCCTGTCTTTTAATCTTCCTACTTACGAGAGTTCCCATTCGTCAACGTGGTAACAACATACGTGTATTTACTTAAAGACGATGACGCGTTGGAATACACCCTGCCGTGTCAAAATCTTATCATTCCCATATTGCTCCCAAGCTACCGCGACCTTGACACCCAGTAGAATGAAAATTATCGAGAAAATCCATAGTTATTATCCTTTCGATCGGGAAAGTACCATTCCAGTTAACAGTCCTTTTTAGTGGGTGAACCCTATCAGGACAGGAGGGTGACTACGAAACGGTCCGTTCTCTCTTCCACCTCGATTCACGATGGATACGCGTATTCGTTGTCTTTCTTTGGTGTTGGTGCAAGGTCGAACGGTGTGGGGGCGTGTCGCCTCGATGGCGCCGGCTGCTAATGGCCGCGCGGCCTGCCAGACTTTAATTTCCTGCCGCTTCCGCGGACCCTTTGCCTTTACCTCCTCTTCTCTCTCTCTCTCTTTCCTTCTTCATGCGACTCTGTTTCTATCTCTCTCACTCTCTCCTCTATATCCGAATCTACGGGCAGCAGTGGGAACCCTTTGCAGCCTCCGGCCCTTTCGGTAGCCACTGACGGACCACGCTGCGTCCTTCGACCCCACTGTTCTTCTTCTTCTTCTTCTTCTTCTTCTCCTCGCCGTACGATGATTTGCATGAAACTGCTCTTGATGAGCTTCCTCGATTCGCCCCGGAGGTTCATTATCTAAAGTCTGCTTATTCGACGCTAACCGGCGTAGTAGTCCTCTTTCCGACGATCGAGGAGTCCATCTTTGTCGAGTTCGTCGCCAAAAGCTAATGAGAGAGGACCCCCGACGTGTTCAACTTCTGAACAAGGGATAGAAATAATCTCTTGGAAATCGAGACTCTGATATTAATTGACTCGTCAGGTCTACCAGTTTAACATATATACTGCTATATATTCGGTTGGATGAAGATGTTATAAAGTCTTGATCGAAGGACATAAGATTCGAGCTGAGCTTATATGACAATGATTTGCATAAAAGTGCGGAATATTCGATCATCGGGATCATTTTTAAGTCGAAACTTTCTCATCTTTTCTAGAATAGAAGGGCCAATTTAGTGTCATTATATACCCGCCGGTATAAAAGATACTCCCTCGAGGTTGGGCTTGCTTTTTAAGTCGATTTAGGTGCGATTATGGGCGAACAGAGCGGGGCCGGTCCAACGTAGGGGTCGATTATTTGGAGCGTTGATTAACCTTGTCTTTTTTCGATGATCGTTGCAGGATCATCCGGGATTGCGAGGAACGCCGCTGGCAATGTTGGCGGCGCAATGCAACAAATTGAGCAGCAAGAGCCCGCCGCCACTGGCAGACGCGGCGGTCGGCAAAGGTTTCCATCCATGGAAGAAGAGTCCTCAGAGCAGCGGCAGCTCGCCGCAACACTCGTCGGGCGGAGGGGGCGGGGGAGGGGGCGGAGGAGGAGGCGGCGGTGGTGGAGGGGGGTGTACGACGACGGGAGTAAGTCAAAGACCGACGGCGACGAGCAGCGCCGGTAGTACGAGCGGTGGTTACGCCCGAGCACCGGTCACTTCTTGCGCTTCAACGGCACCGCAATACGGCAGCGAGCTATATTTTCCTGGTACCGCGAGCGCACAACCTGCCGGGGATCCTCATCACCACCAGAGCAGCCTACTTGGAAAGGTCGAAGGCGCGACACTCGGGTCCGTATACGGTAGACACCCTTACGAGTCGTGGCCGTTCAACGCGATGCCAGGCGCTACGCACGGGGGCATAAAAGCCAGCGACGGTTGGTGGGACGTTCACGGTGCCACGGCCGCCGGTGGTTGGTTAGACGTAAGCGGCACGGTCGGCGTCGGAGTTCATGCCGCGCAAATGGCCAATTACTCGGCGGACTACTCCACAAGCCTAGCACTGGCCGGCAATCACTTGCTCACTACGGCCACTACCGCCGGGCACAATCTGCTCCAAGACACGTACAAATCTATGCTACCCGGGGGTCCGCCCGGGTTCGGGCTCCATCATCACGCAGCAGCGGCGGCCAGTGCCGGTGCCGGTGCCGGCGCCGGGAGCCCGCAAGGAAGCGGCGCCGGCGTCGGCGTAGGCGTGGGCGTGGCCGGCGGGGCTGTTAGCCAAGCACCCTCGCCGCGCTCGCAAAGACGTTACACCGGTCGTGCGACCTGCGACTGTCCTAATTGCCAAGAAGCCGAGAGACTCGGTCCCGCCGGCGTACACCTCAGGAAGAAGAACATCCATAGCTGTCACATACCTGGTTGCGGCAAGGTCTACGGAAAGACGTCCCATCTGAAGGCCCACTTGCGGTGGCACACTGGTGAGCGACCGTTTGTTTGCAACTGGCTTTTCTGTGGCAAGCGGTTCACACGTTCGGATGAGTTGCAGCGGCACCTTCGAACCCACACCGGCGAAAAGAGATTCGCCTGCCCGGTCTGCAACAAGCGGTTCATGCGCAGCGACCATCTCGCGAAGCACGTCAAGACCCACAGCAGCAGCAGCAGCGGCAGCAAGGGCAAGGGGGGAGCGGGGAGCTCGTCAGCCGAGTCCTGCTCCGACAGCGAGGACAACGGGAGTCAGCAGAGTCCCACTTCCAGCTCGGTGCCGCCGCCGCAGCCGCCACCGCCGCCGCAGCAGCAGCAGCAGCAGCAGCAGCAGGCTCAGGCTCAGGCGCAACAGCAGGCTCAGCAGCAGGCGCTGGCGGCGGCAGCGGCGGCCCAGGACACCAGCAACACCAATTCCCAGACCACCACCACCAATCTCGGCCATCAGCCGACAACACCCATGACCCCAATACAGATGACCCCACCGTCTCTGACCGCACACCATCCCCACCACCCGCATCTCCCGCCTCTAATGCACCATCCGCATCATCACGCAACATCCGTACCGGCGGCCCATCATCCGCACGCGGGGATGAGCATGCACTGAGCCCGGTGGGGCCCGGAGCCGGTGCCTGCAGTACATCTGCCGCAACGACCCTGGGCTCCTCCTCCTCCCTATCCTACCCCCTCAACTTGAACCTTATCCAGAATCACGTCAATGCTCATCCTCATCATCATCAACACCATCACCAACAACAGCAACAACAGCATCATCACTCCAATCCATCCTCCCATCACCATCATCAACATCATCAACATCACAATCAGCAACAACAACAGCAACAACAACAACAACAACAACACTCTCGACAAAACAATTCCTATTCCATACAACAGAATCCTGGTACACCCGGCTCGGTACAGACTCCTTCACCCTCCTCCCCCGCGCCTGTACATAGTCTTTAAGCCGATAACGATTTTCCTAAAACCTTTCGTTTCCTCGGAGAGCAGGAACGGAGGGAGCAGCCTGCCTCTCCTTCGACCGCTGTGCACGCGGATTTTGCTGACTTTGTTACTTGTAAATACTATAAATAGTGAGCGTGTGCGTGTGAGTAAGAAAGACAGAGAGAATGGTAACGCGTACGAAAGAGCAAACGGGAGAAAGTGAGAGAGATCCTATATATATATATATAAATAAATATAAAATGATATATATTAATTAAGCGGTGTAATGTAAAATACATATACATATATGTACGTAGGTATGCACTCTCGCGCTGTACGATACACAGACACGAGTCGTCGTCGTCGTCGTCGTCATCGTCGTTTCCCCTTCACCTCGATCATCCTCCTATTTACTTAAGCTTTGCCCGATTGTACGGCGAAGAAAGAGAGAGAGAGAGAGAAAGAGAGAGAGAGAGAGAGAGAGAGAAATAGAAAGAGAAAAATGAAAGAAGCGCAAACGCGTCTTCTGGGCGACGTTCGGTCATAAGCACGATGCACTTCCGTACAAGTTCCAATCGCGGTTGCCGAGAGATTGGTACCGACGATGATTAACGAATTTCATTGTTAAATCTATCATTTTGTTGTAGAAGCGAACTCCTGAAGGTCTTGCGTTTGGAACTTGAACTCGGACGATGTCCCATATCAGCTCACCACCCTTTCAACGTAATAACATACTATTATTAATGAATTAATTAATAATTATTAAT